>NC_088870.1:9353681-9366114 GCF_032884065.1 Artemia franciscana | reverse complement strand
TATCCCATGAAGACCCCCCCCCCCACACAAAGAAATAGACCCTCTACCCTGAAGTTAATCTGTATACTTCTTAATAAGATATACTATACGTAAACAGTGGGCAAATTTTATAACTTACAGACCTAAACTTCAAGGGCTTTGGCGGGTCATGTCATCCTATTTAAGGCATAGTCATTGGGTCAATTCAACTATGCTGAACAAAATAGCTATCTCAAAATTTTGATCGAACGATTTGGTTAAACCAGAGTCCTGGTTGAACTTCGTTGATTTATGATGCTAGGCCTGCTTTAAAACTTTTTCTAGTGTTAAAGGTCTTATTTTAAGGTAAGTTTCTGTTTTATATTCTTATATTTTCATTTGTGTTATGCTGGGGACAACCCTTTGACACAGAGCCGAAGTATTCATTTGAAGTTCCGAATTCCACTGTCTTATAGAAAAAAATTTCCCTTTTGTTGTACTTGCAGTTTGTTGTTTTGTTGTTTTCTTGTAAAGGCAGTTTGATCTTCGTCACTATTTGCGTTGTAGAAGTAGTAGTTGAAGCAGCAGTAGTAGTAAATGTAGCAGTGGTAGCGGCAGTAATATTAGTAGTAGCGTGCACATATTGCCTTTTGGTCAATTGATATTCCCCTTTAAGCATTCTCTGAAAATTCCAACGTAATACTCATTGCACTCTTGAGATATGCTCTTTTGACAAAGGGCATGCACAAAGTGTCTTTTTATGTTAAATTAAATTCCCCCTGGATGTTGTAAATATAGTAATTTGGTAGTAGTATTAGTAGTAGCAGTAGTAATAGCAGTAGTGGTGGTAGCAGTAGTAGGGGTGATAGTTGGAGCATTTGTGTAAACAAATTGCCTTTTGGGTCAATTAACCATCTCTCTATTCATTTCCAAATTAAAATATTCAGTTATTGCTGAGTTACGCCCTTTTAACAACCCATATACACATAACATGTCGGTTATCAAGACATGCATGTGTTGCAGAGTCAACAGGGCCACTGGCCTCGCAGAGTATACTAAGGTTGTTGCCGTTGACTCTTTAGCTTCCATACCTCATGATGTACAGAATTGTCCCTAAAATTCCCCAGTGGGGTACCAGGGTCGTCAATTGTGTTCTTCAGAAGGTTAAAAATATGTACCTATCCAGAAGTCATAAGTAGTTGTAGTTGCAATAGGAGTCGCAAGTAGTAGTAAGAGTAGTCACAAGTAGTAGTAGTAGGAGGATGAGTATTTGCAGTTAGCAACAGTAGTATTCATTTCCCATATACACAGTTTTTTGCTGAGTTACGCCCTTTTAATAACCCATATACACATAAAATGTCGTATAGATTTAGTTCAACACTCCCCTCAACATGCTCAGAAAGGCTCACCTGAATGCCCTTCGTCTTTTTGGAAAGTAAAGGTCAAACATGTATACCTTTTTCAATAACATGTGCTATATGCAAACAACTAGTCGCCCCTTCATCACTTTTGACTCTTAAAAAGGCCAATAGGCCTCCTGATTTCCAATCCAATGAGCCCCCTCCGAATTTTTTACGACCACTCCTTCCATAAACAAAATTATATGTTAATAATGGGCAACTATTATATCCTAAGGCCCTTGCCTTGAGGGCTGTGGAGAGAGGGGCTGTCATCCTCATAGCCATTATTACTGAACCTTTCAACTATGCTGAACAAAATGGCTATCTCAAAATTTTTATTGGATATGTTATGGGAAATGATGGGTGTGGGGTGGAGGAAGGGTTGGTTGCCCTCCAATCACTTTTAATTCAATGACCAATCGAATGAGCCCATTTCGAAGTTTTTACGGCAATTTCTTCAATACCAAGTACCCTGGCCAGAAAAAAAATGTATTTCGACCACATCGCTCTTTACATAGGCAGTGCTATTGTGCTACCTATGATATAAAAAAAGGTAAAGGATCCAGCACTAGATCCTTAAGGTCTGAACCGGCGGTTCTGATTTCCGTCTCAAGGCCATTCAGCCAGGGAGTGCAATGGGGGGATGAGGGCCAGCCATCCTGTGCTTTTGCCCACGCTTCCTGTTTACCTTTTCCAGATTCCTCCAGGTACCCATTTAGAGCTGGGTCAACTTTGGCTGAGCTTACAGAGTCACGCCAGTGACCCCCGTTCCAAACCAAATAAATCCGTCCGTTCTCTGAATGGACACCTTTTGAATTCGGGACCCTGTAAAAATTATTATTATAAAAAATGATGAAGTTTCAAAATCTACTTCCAAAAATATTCCTTAGAAATATTTAAGACATTTTGTATTTGACAATTTGTATTTCCAGCTTTTTTTAAGCTCAAGTTTTGACGCAACAGAATCAATAAGAGGTTTCATAGAAAAGATGTAATTTAATGATTTTCCAGAAAATTACTAAAATTTCGTAGCAACATTTCCTCTCCGTTTCAAGTTCACGATTAAATAAAAAAAAATCGAGGAAGGAAATCTGCCTTCCCCTTCAAGAAAAATCCCCCCTACAAAAAGTTTCTCCGTGGGAAGATCCTCAAGGATAAAATCCTCCCTCTTCCCCCTGGAAAATTTTCTGCAGACGTTTCCACCTGGAAAATTCTCTTTGGTTTACTTTAATTTGAATTTTTTAGATTTAATTCCTTATGTTTTTTAAATTGTGCTGGAAATTCCCCGCGGAAAATACATACCCCTCTCCCGCAGAAAAATGTGTCAGACAACTCAAACCCTGCTCAAACTATCTACCAGACGATTCTCCCGGAGCACATTCTGATGTAAAACTGAGTAGCAAAAAGACAGTAAGACAAAAAAAAAAGAATTTCATATAAAAATGTGGCAAATTTCCCTCATGTATGAAAAGACTCATTCCCGGAAACTTTGCTCCCCGCAGAAAATTCTCCCCAGGAAAATCTTCTGCTAAGAATCCCCCCTCTCCCCAAAAATGTCTATATACGTCCCAGCAACACATAATTTGTATGAACAATGGACAAATTTCACAACTTACAGCCCTTTCCCCTGAGGTGATGGGGATTATGTCATCCCCAGGATGACATAATTTGACCTTTCAACTATTTTGAACAAAATAGCTATCTGAAAATTTGATCAGATGACTCTGGGAAAAAAAGGAGACGGGGAGGGGCTAGTTACCATCAAATATTTCTGGTCAATTAGAAAAGAAACTAGAGCTTTGAATTACTGTTTTGATCAGCCCTTTCCTAATCTTCTATGACTGTTGCTTTAATACAATCACACCTGAAAAAAATAAAACAAAAACTACAACAAATAAACGCATCCCTGATCTTCTGGCAAAAAACTCAAAAGTCTGCATTTTTGCTTATGAGAACTTCAAGCCCCTACAGTAGGGTTTCCGATACGCTGAATCTGATGCTTCGATTTTCATTAAGATTCACTGATTTTTTGGGGGTGTTTCTCCCTTATTCAGAAATCATGCAAAATTTTCAGGCTCTTAGCTTTAGATGGGTAATACTAAACTTAATGAATTTTGCATTCTTGGAATCAGAATAAGAATTCAATGTTTTTGATGTATTTATTGTTATCAAATTTCCGTTTTTTAGTGTGTCGTTTTCTATAGAGCCAAGTCGCTCCTTACTCGCAATTTGTTCGCACGAACTGTTTGATAAAAATCAAAACAATTTCCGAATTTTATTCTCTTAGTATTACCAAGCTGCAAGTTCCAACCGGAGAAGAATCGGTAAAGCAATTCATGCAGCTCTGTGAAAGAAGAACTAATCGAATGCGTAATTAATTAATATCAGACCATTGATTATTAAAAATCACTCTTTGCAACTAGTATGTAGATTCGGTTCCACTCCTGACTGAAGTCTTTTCAACTAAATGTTTAAGTATGTTTTTTCCCCTTTCTGGAGATTAGAAAACAAATTTAGAACGAAACAAGATATTCGGGAAACTACTGAAGAATGAAGAATTAATTTAAATTTTGGTTGACGGGGGTCATAACCAGGAATATTCCTCGGAGGCCCTGAACTGAAGAAAACCCCCTATTTTCAACTTGTTTCCATGAAATTTAATTCTTATCACTTTTTAAATAAAAAGAAAACAGTTTTTTTTTAACTGAAAGTAAGGAGCGACATTAAAACTAAAAATGAATATAAATTATTCTGTATATGAAAGGTGCTGTACCCTCCTCAACGCCCCCCTCTTTACGCTAAATTTTGACTCTTTCTCACAACTCTACTTTTTAAAATAATAAAAAACTTTAGCGTAAAGAGTGAGGGGGGGCAGTTTTCCTCCAATATTTTTGGTCACTTAAAAGGGCACTAGAACTTATTTTTCGCTCGAATGAGCCCTTTCTCGATATTCTAGGATTATTGGTTTTATACGATCCCCACCCCCCTCAGTTGTGGGGGGGGGTAAATATACAAAAAAACTAATAAATAAACACGCTTCCGTGATCTTTCTTCTGGCAAAAAAAATACAAAATTCCACATTTTGCAGATGGAAGTTTAAAACTTATATAACAGGGTTCTCGAATACGCTGAATCTGATGGTGTGATTATCTTTGATTGATTTTCTTTTAGGGGATGTTTCCTCCTTGCACGAAAATCAAGTAAATTTTCTCAGGCACGGAGCTTTTGATACGTAACACTAAACTTAATGTATCTTGCATATTTAAAATCATAATAATAAGCCGATTCTTTTGATATATGTATTGGCATCAAAATCCAGTTTTTAAAGTTTTGGTTACTATCAAGCCGCATCGCTCCTTGCTTACAGTTCGTTACCACGAATTGTTTGATTTAAAGATTTTAAGCCGGTGGAATAGTTTCCTGGTCTTCCTCAACATATTCCTGGAATAAGACGGCTGCACAAGATCCTACGATACACTCTTTTGACAATGTGCATCGACTGGGGTTGGAGGGTTAATTTTGAAAAATTTGAAAAAATGAGGTACTTTTAACTTACAAAGGAACTCAGATCTTTTATTTTAAATTCCGATCGGATCCAGTGTCATTGGGGGGAGTGGGGGGGGGGGGCAAGGGCGAAAATCTTGAAAAACGCTTACAGCGGAGAGATTGGGATGAAACTTGGCGGGTAGAATGAGCAAATGTCGTAGATACGTGATTGACGCAACCGGACTGGATCCGCTCTCTTTGGGGAGTTAGGGGGGGGGGAGTCCTGTGCTTTGGCGAGTTCGGTGCTTCTGGACATGCTAGAACGATGAAAATTGGTAGGCGCGTCATGGACCTGCATAAATTGACTTGAATAAGTCGTTTCCCCCTATTCTACCATCTGGGGGACCAAAGGGAGAGGAAAAATGAGAAAAAATGAGGTATTTTTAACTTACGACTAGATGATCGGATCTTAATGAATTTTGATATTTAGAAGGACCTCATGTCTCAGAGCTCTTATTTTAAATCCTGACCGGCATTAAGCCTCTGATTTTCCTTTTAAATCAATCTATTGATTCTTAGAATTTTTTTGGAGCTCATGCCATATGAGCTCTTGGCTCTTGGCTCTTCCGACCTCGTCACAAGTGCCATATGAGCTCTTAGCTCTTATTTCTGGTTGTAAGGGGATCTGGGGAGGGGGGAGGGTTGTACGTGGGGAATCTTCATTGAGGAATTAATCATGGGGGTAGATAATATCCATGAAGGGGGCACTGGATTTTCAGTATTATTAAAAAAAAACAATGAGAAATTAAGTAAAAAAAAAAAGTTTTTTCAACCGAAAGTAAAGAGAAACATTAAAACTTAAAATAGAAATTATTACTTACATAAGAGATGTTTGTTCCCTCCTCAATACCTCGCTCTTTATGCTAAAGTACTTTTAGTACTTTCAAAGGAGCTATTTATTCTAATTAAATGGCCTTTGAGATTCAGGGGTCATAAAAGCGTGGTATTGACCAGGGGGGCGAACCTCCTCATATGCGTAATAAAAATATAAGATTATAGAAGTTTGTTATGTAAATTAATTCGTAAGTTACGTATAATTATTATTAATAAAACGGTTGTAAATAAAATTGAAAGCTCTAGTGGCCTTTTTAAGTAACCAAAAAATTGGAGGGTAAATAGGCCCTTCCGCCCCTATTTTCCTGAAAATCGTCCGATCAAATCTTTGAGAAAGCCATTTTTTCTAAAAAAGTATTATTGATGTACGATGACCCAAAATCAAAACCTGCATTAGTTCGAAAAAGTTCAGAAACTAAATAAAAAAACAAGTTTTTATAACTGAAGGTAAGGAGCGACATTAAAACTTAAATCGAACAGAAATTATTCCGTATATGAAAGGGGCTATCCCTCCTCAACACCCCGTTCTTTATGCTAAAGTTTGACTCTTTGTCACAGTTCAAATTTTCAAAACAATAAAAAATCTTAGCATAAAGAGCGGGGCGTTGAAGAGGGGACAGCCCCTTTCATATACGGAATACTTTCTGTTACTGTTTTAATGTCGCTCCGTACTTTCAGTTAAAAACTTTTTTTATTTATTTATTTAATGACTAGTGCAAACAAGGTAGATTCAACATCAAGTTTTATAGAAGGAAGTTAAAATTTGTTGGGCACAATAATTTTTATGTTGTATGCAACATGCAGTAAGGTGATGGAGAAGCAACAACCAAAACAAACCTTTTCAAAGTCTACTCTCAAGCTGATACAACAGGATGAGTCTACTAGAATCACCCTGTTGTCTGTCACTCTGTTATCCGCGTATACATATGAAATAAAGTTCATACCGTCTACTGCAAAAATGAATGCAGATGTGTTATCTAGGTTTGTAAAAACTCAACCCGTCGAGACGACCGAATCTTCCGTTTTACATGCTACATCTGAGTGTTTACCTATTACAGTTGAACAGATACGTTTATACACCGAAAAGGACGCGATATTAGCGAAAGTATATGATCACGTTAGAAATCACGTTGGCCGTTGATCACGTTGGCCGTCAACTTTGTCAGACCGGGAGAAAGAATTGAAACCATTTTTTCGTTGTAGACTAGAACTGACAACGGAATCAGGTTGTATTTTGAGGAATGAAAGAGTGATAATACCTCCAGTATTTCAGAATCATGTAATCAACGAATTACACCAAGGTCATCCTGGAATGGTTAGGATGAAGTCCTTGGCTCGTATACGTGTTTGGTGGCCAAATATCGCTGATGACATTGAGAAAAAAGTTAGAAGTTGTAGTTTGTGTCAGCTACAACAAAGTAGCCCTGCTGCATTTAACTCACCTTGGCCAAAAGCAACTCGAGTGTGGGAGCGAGTACATATTGATTTTGCTGGTCCGTTTTATGGGAAAATTTTCATGATTGTAACGGACACATTTTCAAAATGGATCGAGGTAATACTTATGAATTCAATGTCTAGCACCGCGAGTATTGAAGCATTAGGTTCCATTTTTTCCGTTACGGTTTTCCAGTTATACTGGTATCAGATAACCAGAAAAGTTTTACAAGCGCTGAGTTTATCGAGTTCATGCGTAAAAAAGGGATACAGCTTCTACACTCAGCACCATACCATCCGAATTCCAACGCCGTGGCAGAACGCGTAGTACTCACGTTTAAAGAGCAAATAAAAAAATCTAGTAGTTCAAAAGAACCGTTGAATATACACCTTACAAATTTTCTTTTCCATTATCGTGGTACTCCACAGTCTGTTACCGGTATATCCCCAGCACGGTCATTTCTCGGAAGAGAGCTGAGAAATAGGCTGGATCTACTGAAGCCTTCATCGGTTACATATCACAAGGAAAAAAGCAAAACTACTGTAGGGCCGCAATAATATAACGTAGGAGACGCAGTTTTGGTTCGGGAATATGCAAGCCCTGATAGCCCAGTTTGGGTTCAAGGTGTTATTTTGAAGTGTGTCCCATCTATTATTTATCTTGGGAAAGTTAATGACTATGTTTGGAAGCGCCATATTCATCAAATGCGGGATTGTACTATTAAAGATCTGCCAATTGATACTGATTGGCAAACTTTGGTTAAATGTCCGTTGGCCGAAAGGAATCAGGTTGCGCGAAGTCGAGTAGAACCGCGAAGATCAGATAGAGAAAGAAAACTAACACAGTTTTATGGTATGAATTATATTAAGGAGGGGGAGAATGCAGTGTTTTGATCATTTGTTTCTATGTGCAAGTTTCTATTTTGAAATTCCTCTCTTCCCTGTTGTATGAGAGTAGTAGAGTCTATACAGGGTGAGTATGAGAGTAGTAGTAGTAGTAGTAGAGTAGGTGAGTCTACTTGAGAGTCTACTCTCAAGCGAAGACTTCAGGCCTATGCAGCATATTAAAGTGCAAACGACCCATCTCTGCTTGTGATAGCCATTTTTTTTTTTTTGAAATAAAAATCTTATCTTACCAGCCAAGGGTCCAAGAATTTGCTTTGGATGGGACCCATAAAATGACTAAATGACCAAAATGACATGGAATTTTGGGATGGGAACCAAAATCACAAAAGCATACATTAGGAAAATGTGGGGTAGCCTAAAGTTGTAGTTTAGACACTTCTTTTTATCTTGGAAATCAGTTGAGTTAGGTGAATGACACCTTCAGAAATGAATCCAGGGCCAAAAATATTGGAGCCAATTAAAAATGACAATGAAAAATGGGTAAATATTGAGCAGTTCATATTATTGACCTATGAATAAAGTTTCTACCTTTTCTTATTTATAAAGTTTTTTACCTTTTCTTATGCTCTTTCCGAAAATAATTATCGCTTTTGGCACAAATTCACTTCGCCTCACCGCTATATACCAATTTAGGGTATATATTTGCACATTGGGAGGAAGGGGATAAAGTTCAAACTTACCTCTACAGTCAGATTTGTATTTTGAATCCAAATTTAGCATTCATTTGCACGAGAATGATCTTCCAATTTTTCATTGTGTAGGGCTACTAGCTAGCAAGGAAGTACCAAAGTTTTTGCTGTAAAAAAATTTGCATAAATTTTATTAAAAAAAGGGTTGGTGTCGATGAACAGGGATGGTCTAAGAACAGGGTTGGTTTCGATGAAAACTAAACTATCAAATTAAGCATGGATGTGGAAGGGATGTTCTGCAGATAGCGTTGGTTCCTGCTAAGTTGTACCGCAGAACTAAAAGTTTCCCGACGATGGGCAAGATGCTATCAACTGAAAATCCTGAGGCAACTCTTGGGACTATCAAAATGCAATTTGTTTTATTTTCCAACTTTAGACTATACCATAGGGAGCTTAGGAACATTATGGAGCGTCCATAAAAAAAAATTCATGGTTCTTGTTAAATATCCCGACCCGACCCAAGAAGTGAATTTAGGTTAATCCTAATGAAATCCAAAATATGATGAAAATAGAATACTTTATTTACAAAAGTATGTAACCTACAGCAGAGAATTATTTAAAGCAGGCCAACCAGAATGCATTATATTAAATACCGAGCCTAACCAAAATGCCAACTGTATATTAAATACTTAATTAAAACATGCCTATATTGTTATTTATCTTTCCCAGGCTAAGAAGATTGTCACCGAGCATATACTGAAATACAGAGAGAAACTGGTTTTAGTCAGATCAAGAACTTGAGTGGGCTCGGGATATTTAACAAATATCAATTTCATTTAAGTAAAATGCGCTAAGTTTGAAAGTGCTCATTAAAGGCTATAAGTATAAGTAAACTTTCGTTATTTCAAAAGCCAGGAACCTCACCCCGAAAGTAAACCAATTTTGGTGAAAATTTTATCAAATTCTGTATACCCAAGTGCCTCTCAGCGGAAATTTTAAGCGACCATTTGCAAAATACAAAATTTTGTTATTTTTGCGCAACTGGTTCGTTTTGTTTGTTTCGCTTTGCCTCTCAATCACCCCTCCCGGATATTTAAAAAAAGAGCAATAATAGATGTTGGTAAGTATGAAAGGGATTTTAAGCGTCCTGCCGAGACATATTATTTCCGTGTAACGTTAAAGAGGCCAACAGCCAAGGACATAAAAAACATGGATCATGTTTTATGTCCATGCTTCATCTGTGCACCGCTATACTTAGTGAATAACCCATTAGGAGCCACTGATATAGAGGAAATTTTATCCATATCATTTCACTCAACTGCAAGTTTTCATGTTCTGTCGATAAACAACAAACATGGTTTAGTCCATAGCAGATTTATTCTATTCTGCTTAGCTGCAATAAAAATTTGCTTAGTTGCTTAATTGAGTTAGAGCCTTTGACAGAAGATCTGTCTGGTGCTGAGTGAGTAAATTCGTTCTTCACGGAAGAGGTGTTTAGAGGGATTTTGCTAAATATAGGCACGTTCGAAGGAACTCAGTTTGGGGGAGGGGAGGGGGTACATATTCGCCACGGGAAGTGTTTCAAGGTCGGCGTTGACTCTTCGGCAAGCTTCTTGTTTTTATGTCTGAGTAAATACGTACAATCTAAAATTTTAGCAATTTTTTAGTCAGAAGGGATCTAATAAAAATGTGTACAAAGTTGAAAGACATTGAAGACTTTCTAGACATCAGGCAAATACTTTCACTATCAGAAATAAGACGTTGGGACACACAAATTAAAAAAAAATAAATTGCATCTGGGATTGTAGTTCTTGTCTTTTGATTTTATGCAGCCTAGAAACTCGAGTATATTTGAAATCTACAACATAATTTAGCTAGGATAGGATGAAAATGAACATATCCCTCGATACCTTTTGTATTCTCTTCCATTATTCAATATTTTATTTTTGGGGGAAACTATATTTTGTGCCCTAAAAAGGCTAAAAGTGCTCAAAACAGCCCAAGGTAGGCTACCCAAAGGTTCACAAATATGTTTCTAAAAAAAAAACTGGCTAGTGAGAAAAATTGCGTTTTGTAGCTTACTCAGAAATGGTAATCATTTTTTCTCTAATAGTAAATTGTTATCTTGAAAACAAATTTGTAGGTATTTTTAAAAAAGAGCCAGAAACCTCTCGAAAATAACGTCAGTTTTGTTGTGATGGAATTTTCGAGGGGCTTCAGGTCCTTCTTTTTTGAGTAGGTTCACTTGCTTTTTGTTGGTTTATTTGTGTCTTGTTGGCTTTTTTTGAGAGGTTTTAGAGAGAGTTCTTTGAGAGATTTTAGTGGCGGCTGCTGCATGGTCTAATGATTACATTCTCCACTTGGGGGGGGGGGGGGGGGCAAAAAAGATTGCAAATTATTTGCTAGCAGTAGAGCCTGTCATACGAACGATAACAAAAGAAAAAGAAAAAAAAAACTAGCATTTACTCATTTAGGAGGATTGAATAACTTTCCCTCAATATTAATTCCAAGTTGTTTTTTTTTCTCCCAAAATGTAACTTTTACCCGACAATGAATAGTTCATATAAAATATGAAACTCCCTTTACTTTTATCATTTTTTTTTTTGCGTTTTTTTAATCAAACAGTTCGTGGTAACGAGATGTAGTAAGGAGCGACTCGGCTCAATAGTAACCGGATCTCCAGAAAATAGAATTTTGATACCAATAGTTACATCAAAAGAATTGTATTTTTATGCTGATTATAAATATATAAGTTTCATCAAGTTTAGTCTTACCCATCAAAAGTTACAAGCCTGAGAATATTTGCCTTATTTTAGAAAATGGGGGGGACCCCTAAAATTCATAGAATCTTAACGAACATCACACCATCAGATTCAGCGTATCAGAGAACCCTACTGTAGAAGTTTCAAGATCCTATCTTCAAAAATGTGGAATTTTGTATTTTTTACCAGAAGACAGATCACGTATGCGTGTTTTTTGTTGTGGTTTTTTCGGGGGTGATCGTATCGGCCCAGTGGTCCTAGAATGTCGTGAGAGGGCTCACTCTAGCGGAAATTAAAAGTTCTAGTGTCGTTTTTAAGTGACCAAAAAAATTGGTGGGTACCAAAAATTGGAGGTTACATGGGAGGATCTTTCCATGGAGGAGTTTATCACGGGGGAAGAGAATTTCTGTGAAGGGGGCATAGGATGTTCTAGCATTATTTAAAAACAATGAGAAAATAAATAAAAAAAGTTTTTTCAACTGAAAGTAAGGAGCAGCATTAAAACTTAAAAAGAACGGAAATTATTACGTATATAATGGCGTTCGTCTCATCCTCGATATCTCGCTCTTTACGCTAAAGTAATTTTAGTAATTCAACTATTTATTCTACGGCCTTTTTGATTCAGGGGTCATTCTTAAAGAATTGGGGCAAAATTCAAGCTTGAGTGTAAAGATCGAGGTAGTGACGAGGGGCCGAACCTTCTCATGTCCGTGATAAAAATATACAAATATAGATGTTCGTTATGTAAATTAATTCGTAAGTTACTTATATTTATTACTAATAAAAACATTCGTAAATAAAAAGTTCTAGTTGCATTTTTAAATAACCAAAAATTGGAGGGCAACTAGGCCTCCTCCCAATCCCCTTTTTTTTTATCAAAATCGTTCGAAAACTATAAAAAAAACCATTTAGAAAAAAAAAATACAAATTTTGTTTTAATTATTCATGTGCGGTGTTTTTTTTT
>NC_088870.1:9298681-9348681 GCF_032884065.1 Artemia franciscana | reverse complement strand
GCGTTTTTGGCGGCCTGCATTGCATAATTCTCTGCTGTAGTTTGCATAATTTTGTTACTAAAGTAATATATTTTCATCATATATTTAAGTATATTTTATCATGATTAACCGAACTTGACTTCTTTCGTGTGGTCGCTATAACGCGTAACTTCTAACTTTTAATCTAATTTCGGGTCTTCTTGCAAATCATTCTGGAAGTTTCCCCCGCACACTGTGGAAAATATCCCCAGGAAAATCTCACATTCTGCGGAGGATTTACCCGGAAAATATCCCTCCCGAAACATTTCCTTTTATCTTCTTATCGTAAAACTGTATGTAAACAATGACCAAGCAGAATAACTTACAGCCCCCCCCCCCCCCCGTGTAAAATTTCCCTTCGGAAACTATCCTTCCGAAAAATTTTCTCCGTGTGCAATTCCCCTTTCTTCGAAGAAAATTCTCCCCTCCGAAAACTTTTTGTCTTGGCTATTTCCCAATAGTAGACAGCCTGTCCTGTGCAAGCAATAGGCAAATTGCATAATATATAGCCTTTTCCCCAGGGGCTGCGGGGGGGCATTTCAACCCTAGAGGCAATTCTGTTATATCTTTATACTATGCTGCACTAAATGGTTATTTCAAAATGTGTATCGAATGTCAATATGTAATTGGGGGACATGGGAGGGGAGCCAGTTACCCTTCAATCTTTTTGGTCACTTGGAAAGGGCACTAGAACGTTTAATTTACGTTCGAATGAGCCTTCTCTTGATCTTTTATGGCTATTATTTTGGTACGATCACCCCTGGGCAAAAAAAACAAAACAAGTACAATCGTATTCGTGATCTCCCTACTAATACAAAAAAAAAAAAAAAAACCTTGTTTTTGTATATTCGAGATTGAAACCTCTACGGTAGAATTATATGTTATGCTGAATTTGATGGTGTGATTTTTATTTTTTTTTTAGAAAGTTCTTTCCAAAAAATTTCCGTACATTTCCCAATAATAAAAACTGTAAGTAAACAGTGAGGAAATAGGATAGCTTACAGCCCTTTCCCCCGTATAAAATTTCCCTTCGGAAACTTTCCTCATTACGGAAAATCAAAATTTTTTTTTCCTAGGCTATTTCACAATAGCAGATAGCTTCCTATGAGAAAGCAATGGGCAAATCGCATAATTTATAGGCCTTTCCCCAGGGGTTGTGGGGGGGGGGGGCAGTCATCCCCAAAGGCTTACTTATTGGATCTTTCTAATATGCTCCACTAAATGGCTATCTTAAAATTTAGATCGGATGTCATTGACGGAAAGGGGGACGTGGGAGGAGAGCTAATTACCCTCCAATCTTTTTAGTCACTTGGACAAGGCATTAGAACTTTTAATTTCCTTTTGAATGAGCGTTCTCCTGATCTTTTATGACTGTTAATTTAATACGATCAACATAACCCCTGGAAAAAAAAACAAGTAAACACACATCCGTGATCTTTGTTCTGGCAAAAAATTGCAAAATTTTGTAGATAGGAGCTTGAAACCTTTAAGTAGGATTATCTGATTTGCTGAATTTGATGGTATGATTTTAATCAATATTGCTTGACCTTTTGGGTTTGTTTTCTCTCCTTTTCTGAAAAATTAGCTCAGTCTCGCTGCTTTTGATGTGTAACGTTGAACATAGTGAATAACTTTTATTTGGAATCACCATAAAAAGTTTTTTTTTCATTATATAATCACGGAAGACTTAGTTTTAACTTTTCGAAAATCCATACAGTCGTTTACAACAAGTTTGAAGTTCTTCTTTCGAAGTATTTTGAGTATTACAACGATGGCGGTTTGGATGTTTTGATACCTAAGAGATAGCCAACCTAACTGGTTTTGGTTAGTTTTCGCCTGACGATAAACTGTCTTTATTGAAGAGCCATATTCCAGCAGTTTATGCGGTGTATTATTTTATTTGTTATTTTTTTCACCTGGGCACCTTTTGAAGGGGTGAGAAGGGTTGTAGAAGTTTCAGAATGGGCTGGTTATATTTGAAATTGAAAGTTTTAGTGCCTTTTTAAGAATAAAAAGTGGTTGGAGGGGACCAAGCCCCCTTCTAAAGCCTTTTTTGCTGTCTTCTTACACCTTAACATCAAGAGACATCAGACAAATTTTACACGTATAAAAAATATACCCCTCCTCCTCAACAGGAAAATTTCCCCAAACAATTACATTCTTGGTGAAAATTACCCCGGAAAATTTCCTGCGGACGAATTTTTCTTGGGCCACTTTCATTTGAAAGACTTTAGTTTCTGATTGCTTTTAAAATCATGCCAAAAATCCCCCCCTACCTCGAAAATTTCTTCTTGCAAGTACCCCCACCCCTAGTAGAAAAGTGCTCCCGCAGAAAATTTTCTCTGAAGAACTTATCCTGTGGAAAACTCCCCCATGGAGAATTTTTCCCATAGAAAATCCCCCACCAACGGAAAGATATTTTAGACGATTCCAACCCGATATATATTTCCCCCGAACAATTCCTCTTAATATCTTAACATGCAAAACTGAGTCGGCAATGAGAAAGTTAAATAAAAAAAAATCCCCCAGTGTAATATTTCTCTTGGAAAGCTCACCCCAGGGAACTTTCTTCCCCTTAGAAAATTATCCCAGTAGAATATCCCCTTAGTAGAAAATGCTCCTCCCTCCCCGAAAATTGTCTTTATAGTTCACAAAATGAAATACTATACGTAAACAATGGGCACATTTCCCGACTTACAAACCTTTCCCCAGGGACTCTGGGGGTTATGGTGTCCTAAAAGACATAGTTAACGGGCTTTACAGATATGCTGAACAAAATGGAAATCTGAGAATTTTGATCGGATGACTCTTAGGGAAAAAAGGTGGATGGGAGGGGGGCCAGTTGCCCTCAAATATTTTTGTCACGTAAAAAGGGCAATAGAACTTTTATTTTTCGTTCGAATGAACCCTTTCTCGATATTTTAGTACTATTGGTTCAATACGTTCACCTCTGAGGAAAACATAAAAAAAAGCTAACAAATAAACACGCATCCGTGATCTTTCTTCTGGCAAAAAGTACAAAATTTCACAATTTTGCAGATGAAAGTTTGAAACCTCTACAACAGGGTTTTTGAAAAAGGTTGAATCTGATGGCGTTATTATCATTAAGATTCATTGAATTTTAGGGGGTGTTTTCCCCCCTTTTTATGAAAATCAAGCAAATTTTCTCAGGCACGTACCTTTTGATGCGTAATACTAAACTTAATGAATATTACATATTTAAAACCAAAATAATAAGCCGATTCTTTTGATTTTCATGCGCAGCCTATAATCTTTGGACTATTTTTTGAACAAATGGCTATCTCAAAATTCTATCAGATGTATTTCGATAAAATACGACGAGTGGTAGGGGTAGCCGTGTTCAAGGGTTAAGGGTCAAGGTACTTTTGCTTAGCATAAGTAAACTTGCGTAATTTCGAAAACAGCTCCCCCCTCCAAAAGTGATCCAATTTTTGTGAAAGTTTTATCAATTCCTGGGTACCCAACTTTCTCTAGACTGTACTTTCAAGCTTCTAACTGCAAAAATAAAAAAATCGTAATTTTTGCGTGCAAAGGTTGCTTATTTGTTTGTTTCGTTTTTCCTCACAATCATCCTTCCAGGACATCAAAAAAATAAATAATTGTCGATGTTGGAAAGTCTGAAAGGGATTTCTAAGTCTCCTGTCAAAACTTGTCATTTCCGTGTAACATTGACTACCTAATTGAAGGCAAAGACCATAGAAAAAAATGGCCTTTGCCCCATTTTCAGAGCACTTATACTTTTATAGCAAATGTTGAATAATTATTGAATGCTCTTGGATTAAGTTTTACATCCACGCTTCCGGTGCTCACCAACGAAGTATAACCCGATGCGAACAACTGATACGGACGAAATCATTATCATATAGATATCATTCCACCCTATTGCAAGTTTTGATGTTCTATCGATGAACAGCTTGGTTTAGTTCACATCAAATTTATTGCATTCTATTAAGGATTTAAAGAAATTTTTGTTAGTTGAGTTGGAGCTGTCTGATCAAGTGCATACACTTATTTGTGGGGTGAGTGAATTTGTTCTTCACAGAAGAGGAGTTTAGAGGGGTCTTACTAAATATAGGCACGTTCTTAGGAATCTAGTTGGGAGGGATTTCATACTCGCCATGGAAAGTGTTTAAAGCTAGTGTATTTTGTTCGTTTCTGAGTGAATATAACCTAAATTAATAGCAATTCTTTAGTCAGAAGGGAGCAAATGAAAATGTGTACACAATCGAAAGGCATTGAAGACTTTCGTGACATCAAACAAATACTTTCACTATCAGAAATAAAAAGTTGATATAAAGGAGTGGGAAAATAAATTATACTTAAAATCGTAGTTATTGTCTTTTGATTTCATGCAACCTAGAAGTAATTTGGGTAAAAATTCTAGTTAATTGACTTCTTGCTATCTCGGAAAGGGTTTAGGTTAGGAAAATGAAACTTTCAGGGATGGGGTCTACAGGCTAAAGTATGTCCCGGGAAGGTGTTTTGAAGTACCTACCTCCACTCCTTCTCCCTCTAGAGGGCCCCTGACCTTTGATGACCTTTAAAAATATGTGTGTTATAAAAGTGAAACCTTGCAAAATAGATCTTCTGCTTAATTGAAGTACAACAAAATTGTTTTCAGCTTCATAACTTTGCTCAATCCCATTTTATAAGGTTTTAAAGATATGCAAATAGCCTACATTTCTTAAATTTTGAAAAACAACAACATTGATATGGCTCAAAATTCTACTCAAATAACAGGAATTGCATTTTCAGAACTAAAAGCAACTAGTAACTGAAATTTAAGGTAAAATGTTGTTTTGTCAAAATTTCAATAGGTAAGGGTTTAAGGGTTTATAGACCTGTCATGTAGGCAAATTTCAGGGCCCTCTAGAGAAAGAAGGAGTGGAGGTGGGTACTTTAAAATACCTTCCCGGGACATACTTTAGCCTGTAGACTCGTCTTTGAAAGTTTCATTTTCCTAACCTAAACCCTTTCCGAGATAGCAAGAAGTCAATTAACTAGAATTTTACCGTAAATTTGTAGCTTATAACATAATTTAGCTAGGATGCTAGGAAGAAAGTGGAAATATCACCTGGGGAAAATATTAAATAATTCATATAAATGACGTACAAATAACGTAAATATATCACACGGTTCTTTTTTATGCTTTGAATGTAGGCTAATAATCGCTTTTGGTGTAAATTCAATTTTAAGCCCTCTTTGGAACGTTGAAAATGATAATTTTTGGAAGCTTGTAAAAGATAAGTTTTGCTATATTTTTTGGGTAAGCTATAAGAAAGGGTTAAAACTTTGGTTTCAAGCTTACTTTTTTATTATAAATTTATTTTGTTAAAATTATATAATCCACAAACATTTATCTTTCAAGATAAAGTTGAACGCTCCTCCATTTTTCAATAATCGCTCCTGGGGCAAATTACAATTTGAGCCCTTAAATTAGTAACCAAAAGTTTAAAAACATGTTTCTAAACAAAAATGGGGTGTGAGAAAAAACCACCTTTTGTAGCTGATTCAGGAAGAATAATTATTATTTCCTTTAGTTTTAATAGTAAAATGTCATCTTGACAAGAGATGTGCAAGAATTTTTAAAAAGAAGCTAGAAATCCTTGAAAAATATCGTCAGTTTTGCTGTGAGGTTTTTTTCGAGGGTTTCCAGGCCCTTGGCTGCTGTTTTGAGCAGGCTGGGTTAATCGAATTTTGTCTAAATTTATGAGATACTTCTTATACGTTAGTCATTGTGTAGGCTATTTCAAGGGTAGATACTTGTAGGGATTATTTTTATGTAGCATAAACACTGGAACCAAGGCGTAATTTACCGTTAATTAAGATGTAATTCCCCGTTAAATTCTAGGTTATAAGCTATAAATTCGTATATTTTTATTTTCGTATATTCATAAATTTTAATTTCGTATATTTAAGCGTATAATTTGATAAGCTTTTTTTGCTATTTAGAAAGGTAGTCGAACTCCTCAATGGGGCTAGATATAGGGCTAGCTTTGGGCTACTTACGCAAATTTGCCTTTTTCAAATTTGCTTTATCTAGCAACTTGAGTCAATTGTTAATGAGAAATAGCACAATAGGCAATAGAAAACCCAAATAAAGCAAATTTGAAAGACAAACAATAAACGAATCGTTGATTTACCAATTCTACAGATTGTTACAGAAAACTAAACTGATTCCTTCAAAAATTAAATAAAAAAAAGGTTTTGTTTTCGACTGAAATTAAGGAGCAAGATTAAAACTTAAACGAACAGAAATTATTACGTATGCGAAGGTGGTTGTATCCTCCTCAACACCTCGATCTTTTCTAAAGTTTTTTTTTTGGTACTTTTCAAACAGCTTCTTATTGTTCTTATTAAACGACCCTTTTGTTTCAGGAGTCGTTCTTAAAGAATTGGGACAAAATTCAAACCTTTGTGCAAAGAGCTGGGCGTTGAGGGGTGGGGGGCAACCCCTTTCATATACGTAATAATTTCTTTTCGTTATAAGTTTTAGTGTTGCTCCGTAGTTTTCAGTTGAATTTTTTTATTTAGTTTGATCATTTTTTAAATAATTCCAGGAAATCTGGCACCACCTCCACGGAGAAATACCGCCCTGCCCCCTTTTTCACGGAAATATCCTCTTCACAATTCAATCCCGGTAAAAATTTACTCCGTAACAGCTCCACGCGTATAATTGAGACGGAAAAGAGAAAGCAAGATATAAAAAAAATCGTATAGGATTTATAGCAAATTCCCCAGTGTAAAAATTCCCCTCATAAGTTCATTATCTGGAAATTTCTCTTCCCTTGGAAAATTTCCCCGTGAAAAAACCCTTAGCAGAAATTATTCCCTCCTCCCACCAAAAAATGTATTCATACTTTTGAATAACAAATACTATGCGTAAACAATGGACACATTTTATAACTTACTTTCCCCCGGTGCTGTGGGGAGGGGAGTCACGTTATATCCTAAGGCATAGTTATTTGGCCTTTTAACTATTATTAACAGAATGGCTATCTCAAATTTTGACTGGACGATTTTGGGAAAAAGGGGTGGGGGGAGGGGTCTAGTTGCCCTCCAATCTCTTCGGTCACTTAAAAAGGACACTAGAACTTTAATTTCCGTTCAAGTGAGCCCTTATTTGATATTTTAGGACCACTGGATTGATGCGATCACCCCTAAAATCAACAAACAAATAAACACATATCCGTGATCTTCATACAAAATATAAAACTCCAAATCTGATGGTGATTTTCATTAAGATTCTTTGACTTTTAGGGGGGGTTCCCCTTTTTTGGAAAATCAGGAAAAATTTTCTCAGGCTCTTAGCTTTTGTTATGTAACACTAAACTTAATCTTATTGTATTTCATATCAAAATGAGAAGGTCATTCTATTGATGTATCTATTTGTATCAAAATTTCTTTTTTTATGGCACTTGGTATTAACCTGAAAAATTACCAAAAAAAATTACCAAATTCTGAAAAATTAGAAAAAATAAAGTATTTTTAACTTACGGAGGAGTGATCGGATCTTAATGAAATTTAAAGTTTTGAAGAATATCGTGTCTCAGAGCTTTATTTTAAATCCTGACCAGATCTGGTGATATTGGGGGGAGTTGAGGGAGTTGAAAAATAAGCACAAGTCCTAGATATGTGATTGACATAACCGGAACGGATCAGCTCTCTTTTGGGGAGTTGGAGGGGGGCTAGGGTTAATTCTGAAAAAAAAAATAGAAAAATGAGGTATTTTTAACTTACGAAGGAGTGATCATATCTTAATGAAATTTTATATTTAGAAGGACCTCGGACCTCGATACGTGATTGATATAATTGGAACGGATCCAATCTATTGGGGGGGGAGGGAGGTTCAATTCTGAAAAATTAGAAAAAATGACGTATTTTTAACTTACGAAGGAGTGATCGGATCTTCAAGAAGCTTCATATTTAGAAGTACCTCGTAACTCAGATCTCTAATTTTAAATCTCAACCGGATCCAGCGTCATTGGGGGGGGGGGGCTGGAAATCTTAGAAAATAGTTAAAGCGGGAGAGATCAGGATGAAACTGGATGGGAAGAATAAAAACAAGTCAATGATACGTGACTGACATAACCGGACTGGATTCGCTCTCTTTGGTGGAGTTGGGGGGGGGGGGGAGGGGTAATTTGGAAAAATGAGGTATTTGTAGCTTACGAACGGGTGACCAGATCTTAATGAAATTTGATATTTAGAAGGATCTTGTGATTTAAAGCTCTTATTTTAAATTCCTAACAGATCCTGTTACATTGGGGGGGGGGAGTTGGAGGGGGAAAACGGAATTCTTAGAAAACGCGAAAATTGGGGTATTTTTATTTTACGAATAGATGATCGTATCTTAATGAAACTTGATATATAGAAGGATCTTATGTCTCAGATGCTCCATTTTCGACTCGAATTGTATCTGGGGACATAGGGGGTTGGAGGAGGGAAACAAAAATCTGGAAAACGCTTATATTGGAGAGATCGGGATGAAACTTGATGGGAAGAATAAGCACAAATTCTAAATACGTTATTGACATAATTGGAACGGATCCGTTCTCTTTGGAGGATCTGGGGGGTGGTGGTGTTAATTTGGAAGAATTAGAAAAATTGAGGTATTTTTAACTTAAGAACGGGTAACCGGATCTTAATGAAATTTGATATTTAGAAGGAATTCATGTCTCAGAGCTCTTATTTCAAATCTCGACCAGATCTGTTGACATTGGGAGAGTTGAAGGGGGAAATCGGAAATCTTGGAAAACGCTTAGAGTGGAGGAATCGGGATGAAGCTTGGTGGATAGAATAAGCAAATGTCGTAGATATGTGATTGCCGTAAACGTACTGTATTAACTTTCTTTGGGAGAATGGGGGGGAGGGGTTCAGTGATTTGGTGAGTTTGGTGCTTCTGGACGTGCTAAGACGATGAAAATTGGTAGGCATTTCAGGGAGCTGCACAAATTGACTTGATAAAGTTGTTTTCCCAGATTCGAACATCTGGGGGGCTAAAGGGGGAGGAAAAATTTGAAAAACTGAGGTACTTATAACTTACGAGTGGGTGATCAGATCTTAATGAATTTTGATATTTAGAAGGACATCGTGACTCAGAGCTCTTATTTTAAATCCCGACCGGCATTAAGGCTCTAACTTTCCTTTTAAATCAATCTATTGGTTCTTAGAATTTTGTTAGAGCTCCTACCATATGAGCTCTTGGCTCTTAGCTCTTCTTGCCTCGTCACAAGTGCCATATGAGCTCTTAGCTCTTGTTTGGAGTTTCAGTTACTATTTAGCCGAGTCGCTCCTTGCTTACAGTTCGTTACAACGAGTTGTTTGATCAAATACTAATGAAAAGAAATTTCTTTTTACGTTAAATCCATGATGCTTATTTATGAAACATATATTTGGAATAAGCATAATAAGCCGATTCTCTTAATATATTTATCGGTTTTAAATTTCCGTTTTTTAGTTTCGGTTACTATTGAGTCGCGTCGCTCCTTACATACAGTTCGTTACCAAAACTGTTTGATTACCAATTGACGTTTAAAAAGATTTTTTTAAGTTGTCAAATTTCAATACTTCAAATGAAATGGAACAAAAAAGCTTGTTTGTAAAAAGAAAAAATCAAAAGTCTCAGTTATTTCTATTCTAAGAAATTGATTGTTTTTATGGCACTTGGTATTTACCAAGTAAATTCGGAAAAATTAAAAATTACAAAAATGAGGTATTTTTAACTTACGAACGAGTGATCGGATCTAAATGAAATTTGATATTTAAAAGGACATCGTAACTCAGACCTTTTATTTTAAAATCCCGACCGGATCCAGTGTCATTGGGGGGAGTTGGGGTGGGGAGGGGGACCGACAATCTTGGAAAACCCTTGGAGTCGAGAGATCGGGATGAAACTTGGCAGGAAGAATAAGCACAAGTCCTAGATATGTGATTGACATTCTTCAAGACATTCAAGATTGAAATCTTGGAAAACGCTTAGATTGTAGAGATCGGGATGAAACTTAATGGGAAAAATAAGCACATGTCCTAGATACGTTATTGACATAACCGGACCGGATCAGCTCTCTTTGACGGAGTCGGGGGAATTTGCTAGTTTAGGCACTTCCAGATAAGCTAGGACGATGAAAGTTGGCAGGCGTATCTGGGACCAGACTAAATTGTATTAGAGATAGTCTTTTTCCCGATTCGACCATCTGGGGGGGGGGGGGGGGGAGAGAGCAAGTGAACAATATAGTTGAGAAGAATTTTATTTGCCGATAAAATAAATGATCGTTCTTCTTAAGTATGGCTTATGGTCTAAGGGTATGACTCTCGCTTAGGGTGCGATAGGTCTTAGGTTTGAATCCAGGACCACCTCAATTTTTTCATGAAGAAGATCCGAAACTATATACGTGATCAATATAGCGATCGCTGAAAGTTGGCAGGCGTGTCAAGGACCCGACCAGATTAAATTAGAAATAGTCTCTTCCCCGATTTGACCATCTGGGGGGGGGGGGGGGGTTGAAGGACGGTTAATTCGAAAAAATAAAAAAATGAGGTATTTTTAACTTACGAACGGGTTATTAGATCTTAATAAAATTTGATATTTAGAAGGACCTCGTGTCTCAGAGATCTTATTTTAAATCATGACCGGATCCGGTGACATTGGGGGAGTTGGAGGGGGGAAACTGGAAATCTTGGGAAACGCTTAGAGTGGAGAGATTGTAATGAAACTTGGTGGGAAGAAGTTCTTGGCTCTTGGCTCTTCCGACCTCGTCACAAATGCCATATGAGCTCTTGGCTCATGTTTTCCTATAAATTCGATGGATGTCCTGATTTTTTTTTCAAATGAAATTAATATTCATTGAAATTAGTTTCGGAGTAAGGTTCATTAACTTCTCAGATTTGATTATGTGAAAAAGATGAACACCCACAAAAATAGACAGTATTTAGTTTTCTTACGTTAACAGCGGGCAAGGATTGAAGGGAGGGGCTTGAGCTCCTGCCTCAATCAGGTGCTCAATAATTGCTTGTGGAACTTGAAGGGGCAGCTACGAAAGATGACGCCAAAAAGCTAATAATAAAAAAAACATAATTAGTTATATGAAGAATCTTGAGGTTTTCTGGTAGGAAAGTTAAGGGAGTGGAAGTGAAGCTCTTCACTCGTGTTCATGCCTTGCCTGCTTCTCAACCAAAAGTTTCTGCACTATTTTGCATTTAAATTCTGCCCTGTCTTAACATCATCCTTCACAAATATTTTGTACTTGCATATGGACCCGTGCATCCTGCCCCAAATATCAGAATTAGCGGGATTTATCTTAGTTCATTAAAATTGTCCCTATTTTCTAAACATATACCTCAAAAGAAGTTTCCTATCATATTGAAACCACCGATACCACAATTGGTCAATTTTTACAAATTTTGTGTCAAAAATTCTTATATGGGGACTTTTTTTTCTAAATTCTTCACGTGCGAAACAATTTTAGCCAAGACAGTTTTTTTTTGCATTATTGTTAGAAACGGCTGAAAGAAATCTTGTATCGAATTTCTCAAAAATTTGACATCATTAAATTTGTATTTCAGTTTTGAAGATTCGTCTCAAGAAATAAGCTCCGCATGTACTATGTTAGTACATTAAGCATTTCTTATGACATCATATAAGCATTTTCTTATATGATGTATGTATACATACACAATCTGTTTAGTTTTCTTTTTTTTCGGACATTGACTATTTGTGAGATTTTTAAACAATGATTGTTTTATAGATAATTTTTTCTTTTTGGTTGGTTAGATTCAAGATATCTTATGTTGCTAGACATATTTTATTAGATATTATAAAAAATGACTGATTATTTTCAGGTTTCCGATCAGTTTATGAAATGTAACTTACTAGAATAAATAAACGGTAGGTTTTGAGTTCTATTGTCCTAGACTTTTTACTTGTGATGGTCATTTAGAAATGTATACGGGTTGCGGAGTCGTTAGTGCAAGCAAAATAAGAAGAAAAACATGACAATTGCGTGAGGATGCTAGAAAATCAGTGAAGGGATGAAATATACTATTTTATCTAGAGACTTAGGTGATTTCATGTTGGATGTAAAATCATTGAATCCTCTCATCTACAGGTAATTTTTAAAAAGGTTTGTCTTTGACATGATTTGCGATTTTTCTATCGTTCCATAAAACTGGCTCAGGAAGAGACAACGAGAACCTTCAAATCACTTGATTCTTACCACCACAGATTAGCATTGTTCTATATTAAATAAAAAAGACAGCAAGTTTTTTCAACTCAAAGTAAGAAGCAACGTTAAAACTTAAAACAAACTGAAATTATTGCTTTTCTGAGGAGAGCTACTCCGTCTTCAACCTTCGCTCTTTATGCTAAGGTTTGATTTTTTCCCAATTCTTGGAACTCAGACACAACGGCTGTTTAATTGGAAAAAGAATCCTTTTAAGCGCTAAAAAACTTCAGCGCAACGAGTGAGGGTTCAGGAAGGGGCAGTCCCATCATATACGGAAAAAATTATGTATGTTTAAGTTTTAATTTTGCTCGTAACTCTTGGTTTAAAAAAACTTGTCTTTTATTTAATTTCTGGTTGTTTTTTAATTTCTACCCCTATTTTGCCCCGTGCAAGATTTACCTAAAAAATTTCTCCTTGATAATTTTCTCCCTGATCCCCCCTCCCTGGAAAATTCTCCTTACCTTTATCCTAAAAAATCTTCTTGGTACCTACGTGTTATGGCGACCACTCTTGGATCTTGGTCTATAATTAAATAAAAAAACAAGTTTTTTGAAATGAAAGTAAGGAGCGACATTAAAACTTAAAACGAACAGAAATTACTCCGTATATGAAAGGGGCTTTTCTCCTCGACACCCAGCTCTTTACGCTAAAGTTTTTTATTGTTTTAAAAAGTAGAGTTGCGAGAAAGAATCAAACTTTAGCGCAAGGAGCGGGGTGTCGAGGAGGAAAAGCCCCTTTCATATAAGGAGTAATTTCTGTTCGTTTTAAGTTTTAATGTCGCTCCTTACTTTCATTTCAAAAAACTTGTTTTTTTATTTAATTTCTGAAAGTTTTTGAATTAATGCATCCCTGATTTTGGCTCTCCGTACATAAATTATTAAAATGAAATTTGCATATTAATTCTTTTTTTGGCTAAATGGCTTTCTCTTAGTTTTGATCAGACGATTTTGAGAAATAAGGGGTGGGGAAGGAGGCCTAGTTGCCCTCCAATTTTTCGGTTACTTAAAAAGGCAACTAGATCTTTTAGTTTTTAACGAACGTTTTTATTAGTAAAAAATATACGTAACTTAAGAATTAACTTACATAACAAACTTTTATATTCTTATATTTTTGATTATATATATGAGGGGGTTGGTCCCCTCGTTAATACCTCGCTCTTCACACTAAATCTTGTTTTGTCCCAATTCTTTAAGAATGACCCCTGAATCAGAAAGGCCGTAGAATAAATAGTTGAAATTACTTAAAAAAATTTTTGCATAAAGAGCGAAGTATTTATCTCCTCCTAAATACCTCGCTCTTTATGCTAAAGTATTTTTAGAACCCCTCATATGCGTAATAATCTCTGTTCATTTTAAGTTTTAATGCTTCTCCTTACTTTCAATTGAAAAAACTTTTTCATGTTTATATTTTCATTGTTTTTTTTTTTAATAGTAATGCTAGAAAATCCTGCGCCCTTTTCATTGAATTTCTTTTCCCCCATGAAATATTCCTCCAAGGTTTGATCCTCCCATATATCCCCCTCCCCTGAACCCCACACCCAAACCAAAAAAATCCCCCTGATAACGTCGGTACACTTCCCAGTAGCCATTACTGTATGTAAACATCGGTCAAAGTTTGTAACTTGCAGCCCCTCCTCCAGGGACTGTAGGGGGTAAGTCATCCCCAAAGACATAGTTATTATGGTTTTCGACTATGCGAAACAAAATGGCTATCTCAAAATTTTGATCTGTTGACTTTGGGAAAAAATGAGCGTGGGAGGGGGCCTAGGTGCCCTCCAATTTTTTGGTCACTTAAAAAGGGCACTAGAACTTTTCATTTCCGTTAGAATGAGCCCTCTTGCAACACTCTAGGACCACCTGGTCGATACGATGACCCCTGGGGAAAAAAAACAAAAAAACAAATAAACACGCACCCGTGATTTGTCTTCTGGCAAAAAATACGAAATTCCACATTTTTGTAGATTGGACCTTGAAATTTTTTCAATAGGGTTCTCTGATACGCTGAATGCGATGGTGTGATTTTCGTTAAGATTCTTTCTTTTAGGGGGTGTTACCCCCTATTTTCCAAAATAAGGCAAATTTTCTCAGGCTCGTAATTTTTGATGACAAACATTAAATTTGATGAAACTTATATATTTAAAATCAGCATAAAAATCCGATTCTTTTGATATATCTTTTAGCATCGAAATTCTGTTTTTTAGAGTTCCGTTTACTATTGAGCCGGGTCGCTCCTTACTGCAGTTCGTTACCACGAACTGTTTGATCTGTAATAAAAACCGGTTTTCTGTGTCTACTCGGAGATAATCAGCGCAGCCTGAACGAGATCAACGGTATCTATGCAGGTATTTTAATTAAATATTTAATATATAGAGTTGGTTAGGTTGGGTATTTAATATATTGCATTCTGGACGGCCTGCTTTGCATAATTTTCTGTTGTAGTTTTCATAATTTTGTTATTAAAGTATATTTTCATCATATTTTTATATATTTTATTATGATTAACCGAACTTGACTTCTTTGGTGTGGTCGCTATAACACGTTGCTACCAACTTTTTATTTAATTTTTGGTCTTCTTGCAAATTTTACTGGAAGTTTCTCCAGCACTCTGTGGAAAATATCCCCTCGAAAATCCCCCACTCTGTGGAAAATTTATCCGGAAAATACCTCTTTCCCCGTAAAAAGTTTCCGTTTATTTCCTTATTACAAAAACAGTACGTAAACAATGAGCAAATCGAATAACTTTCAACCCTTTCCCTCGTGTAAAATTTCCCTTCGGAAACTTTCCTCCTCCCGGAGATTTTTCTCCGTGTGCAATTCCTCTTTCCTAGAAGTAAATTCTCCTCTCCGAAAACTTTTTTGTATAGGCTATTTCCCAATAGTGGACAACCTCCTCTGTACAAGCAATGGGCAAATTTAATACTTTATAACCATTTCCCCAGGGGCTGTGGGGGTGGTCATGTCATCCCTAGAGGCATATATATTGGATCCTTTTGCTCTACTGCACCAAAAGGCTATCTTAAAATTTTAATCGAATGTCATTGGGGAAAAGGGGGGGCGTGGGAGGGAGCCAATTACCCTCCAGTCTCCAGTAAAAACAAAAAATACAAAACCCCTTGCTTTTGTAGATTTGAGAGTGAAACCTCTGTGGTAGGATTTATCCAATATTCTGAATCTGATGGTGTGATTTTATATATATATATATATATATATATATATATATAATATATATATATATATATAAATATATATATATATATATATATATATATATATATATATATATATATATATATATATATATATATATATATATATATATATATATATATATATATATATATATATATATATATATATATAATATATATATATAGAAAGTTTTCCCTAAAAATAGTCCTTATATTTCCCAATAACAAAACTACATGTAAACAGTGAGCAAAAAGAATAACTTGCAGCCCTTACCCCCTGTATAAAATTTCCCTTCGGAAACTTTCCTCATTTGGAAAATCTTTCCCCGTTTAGAATCCCCCTTCCATTGCAGGAAATTCCCCCTCCGAAAATTTGTTGCATAGTCTATTTCCCAATAGCAGATAGACTTCTATGAGCAAGCAATGGGCAAATCGCATAATTTATAGGCCTTTCCCCAGGGGTCGTGGAGGGGGTCAGTTATCCCCAGAGGCATACGTATTGG
This sequence comes from Artemia franciscana, assembly GCF_032884065.1. NCBI lineage: Eukaryota > Metazoa > Arthropoda > Branchiopoda > Anostraca > Artemiidae > Artemia > Artemia franciscana. The sequence continues at coordinate 9,332,728 of NC_088870.1, read as the reverse complement.
AGCTATCTAAAAATTAAGATCGGGTGTCATTAAGGGAAAGGGGGCATGGGAGGGGAGCTCCCATGCTTTTTGGTCGCTTGGAAAGGGCACTAGAACTTTTAATTTCCTTTCAAATGAACCCTCTCCTGATATTTTAAGACTGTTAATTTGATACGATCACCATCATCCCTGGGAATAAAACAAACAAGTAAACACACATCCGTGATCTTTGTTCTGGCAAAAAATAACATTTTGTAGATAGGAGCTTGAAACCTAGGATTATCTGATATGCTGAAATTGATGGTGGGATTTTAATTAATATTGCTTGACCTTTGGGGGTTGTTTTCTCCCTTTTTGAAAATTTAACTGACCTTTTCAGCCTCGCTGCTTTTGATGTGTAACATTGAACTTAGTGAATTACTTTTATCTGGAATCAGCATAAAAAGTTTTTTTATTTTTTATTATAAAATCACGGAGGGCTTAGTTTAACTTTTCGAAAATCCATGCAGTCGTTTACAACAAGTTCGAAGTTCTTCTTTTGAAGTATTTTAAGTATTACAACCTAGGCGGTTTGGATGTTTCGATACTTAAGAGATAGCCAACTTAACTGGTTTTTATGGCACTTGGTATTAACCAAGTGGCATATAGCAATCGCAAATTCTGTCGGTCTGTCTGTCTGTCGGTCCCGGTTTTGCTAATTTAGGCACTTCCAGGTAAGCTAGGACGATGAAATTTGGCAAGCGTATCAGGGACCGGACCACATTAAATTAGAAATAGTCATTTTCCTGATTTGACCATCTGGGGAGGAGTGGGGGGCCGGTTAGAAGAAAATGAAGAAAAAATGAAAAAATGAAGTATTTTTAACTTATGAGCGGGTGATAGGATCTTAATGAAATTTGATGTTTGGAATGCTATTGTGTCTCAGAGCTCTTATTTTAAATCCTGACCAGATCTGATGACATTGGAGGGAGTTGGAGGGGGGAAACCTAAAATCTTGGAAAACGCTTTGAGTGGAGGGATCGGGTTGAAACTTGGTGGGAAAAATAAGCAGAAGACCTAGATACGTTATTGACATAACTGGAACGGATCTGCTCTGTTTGGGGGAGTTGGGTGGGGTGGGGTGGTTAATTCAGAAAATTAGAAAAAATGAGGCATTTTTAACTTACGAAGGAGTGATCGGATCTTAGTGAAATTTGAAGTTTGGAAGGATATCGTGTCTCAGAGCTCTTATTTTAAATCCCGACTGGATCCGGTGACGTTGGGGGGAATAAGCACAAATCCTAGATACGTGATTGACATAACCGGAACGGATCCGCTCTCTTTGGGGGAGTTGGGGGGGGGGTAATTCTGAACAAATTCGAAAAATGAGGTATTCTTAACTTACGAAGGAGTGGTCGGATCTTAATGAAATTTGATGTTTGGAAGGATATTGTGCCTCAGATCTCTTATTTTAAATTCCGACCTGATCCGATTATATTGAGGGGAGTTGGAGGGGTAGAACCTAAAATCTTGGAAAACGCTTAGAGTGAAGGGATCAGGATGAAACTTGGTGGAAAAACAAGCAGAAGACCTAGATACGTTATTTACATAACCGGAAAAGATTTGCTCTGTTGGAGGGGGGGGGGGTAATTCTGAAAAATTAGAAAAAATGAGGTATTTTTCACTTACGAAGGAGTGATCAGATCTTTATGAAATTTGAAGTTTGGAAGCATATCGTGTCTCAGAGCTCTCATTTTAAATCCTGACTGGATCTGGTGACATTGGGGGGAAATGAGGGGGGCCTAAAATCTTGGAAAACGCTTAGAGTGGAGGGATCGGGATGAAACTTGGTGGGGAAAATAAGCACAAGTCCTAGATACGTGATTGGCATAACCGGAACGGATCCACTTTCTTTGCGGGAGTTGGGGGGGGGGTGTAATTCTGAACACATTAGAAAAATGCCGTATTTTTAAATTACGAAGGAGTGGTCGGATCTGAATGAAATTTGAAATTTGGAAGGCTATCGTATCTCAGAGCTCTTATTTTAAATCCCGACCGGATCCGGGGGAATTGGGGGAGGGGGACCTAAAATCTTGGAAAACTTTTAGAGCTGAGGGATCAGGATGAAACTTGGTGGGAAAAATAAGCACAAGTCCTAGATACGTGATTGACATAACCGGGACGGATCCGCTCTCTTTGGGGGAGTGGGGGGTGGTTTAATTATGAAAAATTAGAAAAATGACGTATTTTTAACTTACGAAGGAGTGGTCGGATCTTAATGAAATTTAAAATTTGGAAGGCTATCGTATCTCAGAGCTCTTATTTTAAATCCCGACCGGATCCGGGGGAATTGAGGGGGGGACCTAAAATCTTGGAAAACGCTTAGCGCTGAGGGATCAGGATGAAACTTGGTGGGAAAAATAACCACAAGTCCTAGATACGTGATTAACATAACCAGGACGGATCTGCTCTCTTTGGGGGAGTGGGGGGAGGGTTAATTCTGAAAAATATGAAAAATGAGGTATTTTTTACTTACGAAGGAGTGATCGGATCTTGATCAAATTTGATGTTTGGAAGGATATCATGTCTCAGAGCTCTTATATTAAATATCGACCTTATCCGGTGAAGGAAAAGTTGGGGGGGGGGAAACCTAAAATCTTGGAAAATGCTTAGTGGAGGGATCGGGATGAAACTTGGTGGGAAAAATAAGCACAAGTCCTAGATACAGGATTGACATAACCGGTACGGATCTGCTCTCTTTGGGGAACTGGGGGGAGGGTTAATTCTAAAAATTAGAAAATGGGGTTTATTTTTAACTTGCGAAAGAGTGATCATATCTTAACGAAATTTCATATTTAGAAGGACCTCGAAACTCAGATCTCTTATTTTTTATCCCGAACAGATCCAGTGTCATTAGGGGGGGGGGAGGATGAAGATCTTCGATAATGCTTATAGCGGAGAAATCAGGATGAAACTTGGTGGACAGAATAAGCACAAGTCCAAGATAGGTGACTGACATAACCGGACCGGATCCGCTATCTTTGGCGGAGTTAGGTGGTGGGGTTCAGTGCTTTGGTGAGTTTGTTGCTTCTGGACGTGCTAGGACGATGACAATTGGTAGGCATGTCAGGGAGCTGTACAAATTGACTCGATAGTCGTTTTCCCCGGTCGAATCGGGGAAACGATTGTTATCAAGTCAATTTGTGCAGGTCCCCGACGTGCCTACCAATTTTCATTGTCCTAACACATCCAAAAGCACCAAACTCGCCAAATCGCCGGAAATTCCCCCAAAGAGAGCGGCTCCGTTCAAGTTATGTCAATCAAGTATCTAGAACTTCTGCTTATTCTTCCCATCAAGTTTCATCCCGATCTCTCTACTCTAAGCCTTTTCAAAGATTTCTGATTTCCAAGATTTTTGTTTCCCCCCCCCTCCAACCTCCTATGTCCCCGGATCCAATTCGAATTGAAAATGGAGCATCTGAGACATAAGATTTTTCTATATATTAAGTTTCATTAAGATCCGATCACCCATTCGTAGGATAAAGACACCTCAATTTTCACGTTTTCCAAGATTTCCGGTTTTCTCTTCCAACACCCCCCAATGTCATTGAATCTGGTTGGGATTTTAAATAATGCCTATGAAGCACAAGACCCTTCTAGATATTAAATTTCATTAAAATCTGATCACCCGTTCGTAAGTTACAAATACCTCATTTTTTCTAATTTTTTCGAATTACACTCCCCCCCCCCATCTCCCCTATAGAGAGCCGACCCGGTTTGGTGTTTCAGTCATGTATCTTGGACTTGTGCTTATTCTTCCCACCTAGTTTCATCCTGATCTCTCCACTCTAAGCGTTTTCAAAGATTTCCGGTCCCCCCAAACTCCTCCTAATGACACTGGATCTGGTCGGGATTTGAAATAAGAGATCTGAGTTACTAGGTCCTTCTAAATATGAAATTTCATTAAGATCCGATCACTCCTTCGTAAGTTAAAAATACCTCATTTTTTCTAATTTTTCAGAATAAATCGATGAAACTTATATATTTAAAATCAGCATAAAAATTTGATTCTTTCGGTGTATCTATTAGAATCAAAATTTCCATTTTTAGAGTTTCGTTTACTATTGAGCTGGGTCGCTCCTTACTACAGCTCGTTATCACGAACTATTTGATAAAAAACCAAATCCTTTTGATTCAGCGCTTGTATTAGATTTTCCAAACAATAATATAATGTTTGACGAAACAAAAACAATTGATAACATTGTGGGGATATTACGAAGCTTTTGAGAAATTATTGAAATTAAAAAAATGTGAATAAGAATTAGTATAAATAGAGATGAAGAGAAGAATTGCTTCAATTCAGTTCATGTTTTAACTGTAATTATACAAGTCAAAGAAAATGAACTTCGGAAAAAGCCGACGTGCTTATGTCAGATTGGCAATGAAAAGGATTCATTCAACCTTTCAAACATAATAGTACCTTAAACTGCATTTGATGTTAACCTAAGGCGTACGTAAGATTGATATGCGAATATAATTCAAACGTAGAAAAGTATACTTAGAGAAGACATTTGCCTTGTCGCTTTATTTGTCTTTGATTTGGTGCTTTATCGTAGCTGGAATTGGGTGCTTTATGGAAGCTGGAATTTGTTTAAATGTGAGTTTTGCGTTCTTTTTTTATGTATAGAGTTTACTTTCACTTTTTTTTCATGATTCGTCTTAGCTAATTTTTTCGGAGGAAGGAGAAGGTTGCTGATAAGGCTTTAGGGTATTAAGCTGAAATATTCTGACTTCCATTATTATATTTGTATTAAACAGGTATATTTTGCAGTTTCTTATTACAAAAAAATTACCCATTTCAATATATTTATAGTTTGATTGTGCTGAAGAGACAGCTCTTCAATCAGATTCAGCGTATCAGAAAACCCTACAGCAGAGGTTTCAAGCTCCTATCTGCAAAAATGTAGAATTTTGTATTTTTTGCCACAAGAACGACACCGGTGCGTGTTTATCTATTTTCTTTTCAGGGGTGATTGTATCGACTCAATGGTTCTTGATGTTAGTAGAGGGATCATTTGAATGGAAATTAGTAGTTTTAGTGCCCTTTTTAAGTGACCAAAAAGAAGGGGGGGGGGCAACTAGGCCCCTTTCCATGCCCCTTTTTCCCAAAATTGTTTGATCCGAATTTTGAGATAGGCATTTTGTTCAGCATCGTTGAAAAAACCAACAGCTATGCCTATGGAGATAACATGACCCCTTACAGCCCCTGGGGAAATGTCTTTAAGTTATAAAACTTGCCTATTGTTTACATAAAGTATTTGTTTGTGGAGATGGAGCCAGATTTCCTGGCATTATTTAAAAAACGATCAGAAATGAAGTAAAAAAGAAAAGTTTTTCAACTAAAAGTAAGGAGCAACATTAAAAATTTAAACCAACAGAAATTATTACGTATGTTAAGGGGTTTCCACCTCCTCAAAACCTCGCTTTTTAGACTAAAGTTTTAATTCTGCCCCAATTCTTTAAGAAGGTCTCCTGAAACACAAGAGCTGTTTAATTAGAACAAAACAAAGGTTTCTTAAAAGTACTAAGAACTTTAGCTTGAAGAGCGAGATATTGAGTAGGGGGCAACCCCTCTCATATACGTTGTAACTTCTGTTCATTTTAAGTTTTGATGTTGCTCCTTACTTTCAGTTTGAAAAACTTTTATTTATTTATTTTTTTTTTATTATCTGCTGGTGCAGAAGATTGGTTTCAAGTTTTTAAAAGTAGATGTCACTTATCTGATTCACCTCTTGATTTTGTTCGCCATTTCATCATTTTATTCCATCCAGCTGCACTATTACAAGTATATTTAAAGACACTGTTAGCATCTAGTTTATCAACATAGTGCATCCGCATTATCTTGGGAAAAGTAGTCCAAAATTTAAGTTAGTGTGGGGTAAGGGGTTCCTCTAAATATTTTTGCCCTAGAAACCTTCATGGTCAATTTTTAATAGAATTTTTCACAATCACAGTAGAGACGTAAATCATAAGATGCTATATGCTACGAGGCTATCAAAATAACGTATCCGTAATATTCACGTGTATTGATTGAGGTGTTCAGTTTTAATTAACATGTGAGTTAAGGTGGCCATGTGGACCTCAAGCTTTAACTGGGATAGGGCAGAGGGAGGAACTAAAAATATCATCTCTATAAATACGAGTATAATGGTAATTCAAAAGAAATTATGTGTTGCGACGTGATCAAAACAGTGTATACACAGTATCTGGAAAAATACCCTATGCCAATAAGTTGAAATTTTCAAAAATTGTCAGGGGCCATGTGAACCTCAAATATTGACTTGGGGGAGGGGCCAGAGAGGAGGGGTGTTAAGATTTGGTCTCCAATCTGTTTGAAATATGTGGTATTGGGAGCCCCAGCTGGCCTTAAATCTATTCCGGTTGAACCAGAGATGTAGAAGGGAAAAAAACATATGCTCTCAGGTTATCAAACTAGCGTGTTGCTATTACTGGCTATTAAAATATCTGAAGAGCAGCCTCCGGGATTGAATTGAGATTTTTAAGGGCCTTGGGTCCCGCCTCGCACAGTGGTAGCCACTAAAATATTTTATTTATATATTCTGATGTATTTGCTTGTCAGTCTTGAGAAGGATTCTATTAAAGGCCTGTTCAAGAAACGTTCCAGGAAAACTTCTTAGATTATGTAGCAGGTAAATAGTATCCCCGAGATCAACTCTCTGTCCTCATGTTTTCCTTCCTGTCCAAAATTTACTTGGATTGGCCTTGTTGTCTAACCACTGAATCTTTCTGGAGGGACCCATTGTGAGCTGACTGGATTTAAGATACTGGATAGATGTCAAGAGTAATTTGTCCTAATATTAAGTAGTGCTATGATTTTCTTAAACAGATGTTATTTTGAGATTTGCAAACTGTAGGAAGTTGCAAGTCAATCAAGTTGTACTTTAACCGCAAAATAACTAAAAAAAAGCTTTAATTATAAGTATCTTCTTGATGTGCTTCAAAATTCTACTATTGATTACGTAATAGAAGATAAAGTGATATTATGAGGTTTTAATTTAGTTTCTTATGTACAAAACTTATTCTTCCAGATTTTAATTAAAAATTGAAAGGAAAACTTAAAAATGGGTGGGTTCTCATCAGAAATAATGTGGGGATGGTACTAGGTGCCCATCCTCCATCAAGGGAAATTTGCTACTCGATAATCCCCACGGAAAATCCCCCTCGTGTAAAATTGAGCTGTCAGTTATACAGTGCAAAATGGATACCTCGAAATGTCGATCAGACGTCCGTACTAAGGGGAAAAAAAAAATGACCAGATGTCTTGTTTTCTAATGAAATTCAATAAACCTTTTTTAGTAACAAAATTCAATTAAAAAGAATTCATGGAATCAAACAATTTATCACAATTATGGGCAAGAATTCGAATGAAACAAACCAGATCAGTAAGCAATGCTCTAGCGTTGCCTATAGTAAAAGGCCAGAAGGTTTTAATGTATTATCATTTATTTATTTATTTACTAGATTTACTTTATATGGAAGGGGTAGTTGTATAAATTTGGAAGGGGCTCAATTGATTGGAAATTGTAAAATTCAGTCCACTTTCTAAAAGTCAAATGGGATTGAGTGGTAATCACTCGCCACGCCCTTTTTCCCCAAAGCCATCCGATCAAAATTTTCAGATAAGCATTTCGTTTAAAATAGTTCAAAGGTCAAATAAATATGCCACCAGGCTTGACAAAACCCCCCACAGCTATAGGGGCATAGGGCTGTAATTTATACAGGCTGCCCATTGTCAACATTTAAGATTTTGACGGGCTGGTAATGTGAATTTGGGAGGGGGCTCATTAGATTATAAATAGTTCTTGTGCCGTTCTTACGAGTTAAAAATGATTGGAGGGCAACCAGCCCACTCATATTTATTGGACGTTTGAATATGATGGACCAAGTAGTTATCTCAAAGTGTCATTCGGATGTCTTTTGGGGTGAAAAGGCATGGGAAGAGGGCTCGTTGCCCTCCAAGCTGTTTGGTCACTTAAAAGATCCCTTAAACTTTTAATTTTTGTTGGAAAGACCCTCTACCAATCTTCTTGGACTCTTGGTTCGATGCGGTCATCCCCGGAGAAAAAACATACATTTGTGATCTTTCTCTATAAAAAAAAAAAAAAAATCTAAATTTGTGTAGACGAGAGCTTGAAACCTCTACAGTAGAATTCACTGATCATTTTTTGGGTAGGGTTTGGGTTGGGTAGATTGTTACTGCTTTGGACTTTTTATCGACATTTTGATGAACCTATTTTGTACTTTCTCTGTGGCTGCTCAATTTTTTATGTGGGGTGATTTTTCTATGGGGATTATCCAGCGGGAAAATTTTCTGCGGGTGAAAATTTTTCCACAAAAGTGAGTTTTCTTGGGGGAGGGGGACGCCGGTCCCCGTTAGGATATATCTTTGTGGGTAATTACAGCTACTGTAAAAAAAACCTGTTACACATACTAATTATTTTTTTTTATCAATCTTACGCTATTTACAACATACTTTTTTATCGGAGAGTTTCTACGATGTTTCTACCATACATTACGAACATTGTTGCACCAGGTGTGCATTGACAAGAAAAATACTTAGACTTCATTTTAATCTCCTCTACTGCTCTCTCCACCATGGTCATACTTAGCTGGTGGCTCCACCCTGAAGAACTGGGCAAGCAAAATAAACCTGAGAAAATCTGGCGCCATCTTCTGGATAAGTTCCGCATCAAACAAAAAATAAAATCGGCTGATATCCGACATTTTTTTGCCAATATCCGATAATCACACTGACCAACTAATCGGCCCGATACGTTTTTAATATCTAGTTGATTTTGTTTCCGCTTTGGACATTTTATCGACATTTTGATGTACCTATTTTGTACTTTCTCTGTGGCTGCTCAATTTTTTGTGTGGGGTTATTTTTCTATGGGGGGGGGGGATTATCCAGTGGGGAATTTTCTGCGGGTGAAAGTTTTTCCACAAAAGTGAGTTTTCTTGGGGGAGGGGGACGCCGGCCCCCGTGAAAAAAAAACCTGTCGCACATACTAATTATTTTTTCTTTAATCAATCTTACGCTATTTACAAAATAATTTTTTATCGGAAAGTTTCTACAATGTGCTCGCATCATGCATTTAAATTGTACAGTTATAAACCATACACTTTCAAATCTGTAATAGTGTAAACATTAAATCCAGAAACCAGGTGAAAATTATCAATTAACCGAAGCAAAAAAAAATTGTTTATTTTCACTTCTATAAATATAAATGTAGAACCCAGAATATAATTGTTAATTGGCAAAACAAAACAAAAAGTCATCATAAGTAGATCAAGCCTCGTATTATAACCAGTAATGAACTCAGGGGGGGGTGAGGCTTTGGTTTTAGTGGGGCTAAAGGTGAAGTCTCATTGTTCCTGTTAGATTTCTGGCATTATAACCAGGAATGAATACAGGGAGGTGGGGCTTTGGCTTCGTGCCCTCTCTTTCCATGGAACGTTATTTTACTTTAGTTTCCTATATTTTTCATACACAATTTAGCTTTTCTTGGATTAGTTTAAACTCATCTACCTTTTATACTCGAGAGGTCCCTATATTATCTTATATCATATAAACAGTTATTTTGCACCTTTGAAAACGTTTTGTATGAGTGTATTGAAACGAACCTGACAAAGTTGATTGAATTCTAAAGGTGAAGTCCCTGTTTTTTCTGTTATTTTTCCTGTTAGATTCCTGGTATTATAACTAGGAATGAATATAGGGAGGTGGGGCTTTGGCTCCGTGCCCTCTCTTTCCATGGAACGTTATTGAATTCGAAAGGTGAAGTGTCATTTTTTCCTGACTTTTGATCCGCTTAAAGAAGTTCCAAGCTAGCTGACGAATAACATAGCTCATATAGCATTTGCCATTTTATTGTTTATATAGTGATGCTTGTTAGTTTTCATTTATATGAAAAATACAAGCAAAATATGTATGCAAAAATATAAAATTTTTAAAGAAGTGCCATAATGCCCTAAAATTGGCATTGTGTTGGATCTTATCAACAAATCTAAATAGCAGACTATAGTATTGTTTGTTTTTTAGAGATCATAGTACATGAAGATGGATGGAGAAGATGTTAAAGAGACTAGCGAAATTACAAGTTCAGATTACGAAAATGCCAACGCTGTGGCTGTGTCAAAGCAATTTATTTGTTTGGATAAACATGATACAGAAAACACAGGGACTACTCGTCACGGAATATTCAAGGAAGAGACTCTTGTTAGTTCATTCATCGTTGACTGCCCCCCTGCAATAACCAGCATTTCCTATAGACTACTTCATCGCCTGGGTTTGGAGTTTTGTAGTTCATCTGATACTGAAGAGGAAGATTTCTTTTCTGAAGTGAAAGAGACGAAGAAATCGACTAAAATTGATATTTCCAAGCTTCTTAATACTTATTCCCCTCGAGATAGTATGAACATTTTAAGACTTCTTCTTGAATCAAGATATGCTATTCCAATATGTACAACAGACTCTATGGAATTGCTTAGAATTACGCAAAGAATAGAGGGGGACGTTTTTGTTGGAGAAGATTTGAAGCTTCCAAGAATTGCGATAATCAGTCAAGTGGAAAATTTTCAGAGTTCTACTGGAAAGATATTGGAAGATCTTTTTAATATAAAAACTTCATTTTACGCTGATGAGACATCAACTATAGAGGTTGGTCAAGGTCTGGTCTGTCTGGGAAATAAAAAAAAGGAAACATGTATTGTCATCCATATTCTGGGAAATTTTGAGCAATATTGGAAATCCTTGACTGGTTTTGCGGATTATTTGATTGTTGAGGATCAATATACTCCTCGGCATGATCTTGTTGATAGTCCGGTAGCGGAGAACAAATCTTCCTTTCAAGGGTATAAACTATCTTCTTTTATTAAGAAATATTCTTGTGAAACTTCCTTGCCCAATTTCATATCTGTCTGGATCCCTAACTTACCAAATGTAAAAAATATATCCACTGGTCGTCCATTTTGCCTTATTGAAGGCTCTTTGGATTATTTTCTTGAAATTCAGCGAAGTCGTCTATTACTCCGCATTTTTCGTGAAGCAACATTGCATCAACTACCTCTGTTCTCACTATTTCCTTCTAATGGGTGTTTGAGGTCAGAGATCGATGTCTTACGTAAAATGTATCTCCACGTTTCTGAGATGGATGGGTTGGAAAAATATAGGTCCAACTCCCTGTTTCTGCAAAATAGCTTTGTGAAAGAAGGTAAATTACAAGAAGAATTAAACGAGTTCAAATGTGTAAATGAGAGTAACGATCGCTCCATTATACAACAGAAAATATCTAAAGAACGTGAATTTCGTTTCAATCTGTCTTTGAATACCGATCCCCTTATCACGTATTTTTTGGAAGGTCTTGATAAAAAAGATGTTGACCAAACTGTGATTCATCTTCAAGTCCTCAGTGACGCTATTTCGATTAATATAAAAAAATCTAGGACTGTGGCTCAGCTAGCTGAAGACGTTCGAGAGAAAACAAAAAAGTTCTCTGAAAGTCTGCAAGTGTCAGCAACGGATTCCGAGTCTATGGATCAAGTAGAATTATGTAGAAAAGAGTTGATAATTGCAAAAGAAAAGTGGAACTATACTCTTCTCTCACTTCGTCACTTATGGAGGGAAATGTCATTGCTCTATTCCTCTGGAAGAAGTGGAAAATTTGAATATCTACCACAATGCGCTGCTGCCTGTTTGGTAGCCGGTGAAGTATTAGAGTTGTATGACGGAGATGCTAATATGCTAAATGTTAAATGGGTAACCGCTATTTTCAAAAACTTGGAGTCTTTGTTGCCTAAAAAGCGAATTTTCGTTTTGTCTGTCCTGGGAGAGCAAAGTAGTGGAAAATCAACATTGCTGAATACTATGTTTGGCATCCGACTTCCATCAAGTGTTGGTCAATGTACAAGAGGCCTTACGATGACCCTTGTGAAAGCAATAGGGAGACACGAGTATGATTATGTTATGATCTTTGATACAGAAGGTGTTAGGTCACCAGAGCATAAGGGTCTTTTTGGTTGTTTCAAGCGGGATAATAAGATTGCAACCCTCTCTATTTTACCCTCGGATGCAACCATCCTTGTTATCAAAGGTGAAAATGATAATGCTTTGAAAGATATATTGCCTATTGTTTTATTAGCCTATAAAGGGTCTAAGCTTGCAGAGGAAAGAGCGGGGATACTCAGCTGTAAAATTTTCGCAGCTTACAACCAAGTGAGAACTGATGAAGACCACAGGAATAAGCTTCAGAACATATTTTCTCAATTATCGGCAACTCTCGTTGAATCTTTTGCCAAAACAAATTCTTTAAAGGACTTAGAAGTACATACGTCGATTAGCTTTCCCAAGATGTTCACTAATGACGGAGATATACGGGTTTTCGGATGCAATACGAAAGGAGACCCTCCAAGTGATTTGCCAAATGAAGATTTTAGTCAGCAATTGCTTGATTTTAGGGAGTATATTCACGAACAAGTTGTGACTCAATTGGGATGGAAGGCCAAAGAAATTGGAAGCCTTGAAAACTATTTATATTTAGTTTGGGACTGTTTGAACAATTCTGATTTCGATTTGTCCTTTGAAACAGTGATTGAGAGACACGTCTACACAGAACTTGAAAATAAGTATCAGAATCTAAGGAAAGCATATTATATAGAATACGAAGAGCAGTACAATCTTTTAAAAGACAGATATAAGGATAATCGTTCTTCCATCGATGAAAAGCCACTCAGCTTCAAAGAAATTTATGAAATGGTTGAAAAGCTTGAGTTGAAAATGAAGCCACAAAGTGATAAATTTGAGGAAGACGTAGACTCTATGTTTGAAGAAAAACAAAACCAAAAGTGGAAAATGGAATTTTTAAGGAAGGTTCAAGATACTATTAACTTAACAAAAAATCAGTGGCGTCATAAATTCGAAGTTGTTTTGAGAAATCAGCTTACATTTGACGCTAAAGTAAAAGAGTATGAAAAAGAATTGAGAGATAAATTAATGGAAGAATTTAGAGCAACGAGTATGAAAGAAAAAACTGAAGAACAGTTAATTGGAATATTTAGTAAAACATATGAGGATATTTTAAAGAAGGCCAAAGAAGAAAATCCTCCATTGGATGTTAAAGACGCTGCATTGAATGCCTACAGATCCAATTCTACGATTGCGAGCTTAGGAATCGATCTCCTGTCTGAAAAGGGAAAACCATCATTTTGGGGGACACTCTGGGATGGAGCTAAAAGTGGAGCCAAGAATTTAATCAATCCGTTAGTTCCATGGCTGACACAGAATCAAACCAGTGAAAATAAGACCGAAAACATGGTTGTACCTATGCTAATAAGGGTAGCGATTGGAAGAAAATATTATTGTGATGCGGTCGTTGACGATCTGATAAATGAAATTGAAAGGTATATTAGGAGGTGTAAAATCAAGATAGACAAGGATGAACGAAAAACTATTCACAGAACTGCGTTTGATCTATTAACAGACATGTTCCAGGAAATTCAGATAAAATGGGAGCGCGAAAATTCTGTTTACATGCGATTTGGGTCTATGAAGGAGGTTATGAAACGGTTTTTTCTTGACCTTGCAAAGGGTTTGGAGGATGTAGACCTTATGGCATCAAGATTCGAAGACTTTTTCTCGAGACACGCTTATAAGGCTTTTGAAAGCGAAGTTGAAGCACTTGTTATGGCTAACATTAGGACAAAACGTTGGGTTCAATCGCCAAAATATGTGCAAGGCCATATGGATTTATATCTGATAGAAGAAGTAGAATCAAAAGGTATTGCTGAAATATTGCAGCTAATTGACAATCCTGTCAATCTGAAAAAACTTACGACTAGTAGATTGATCCGCTTGGAAGTTAACATAGTGCTCAAGCATTTTACGTGGGAAAAATTCATGTCTCTACTGGAAAAAAGTTTGAAGAATGCATATGATAGTGCTTCTGTGAATGTTGAAACCAAATCAAAGTCTTTTTATCTTTTTCATCTTTTCGAATCTTTTCAAATTTTTAAAAGCACTTACGTTGCTGATGAACTAAGGAGAGAAATGCATGCACTTGGTTGGACAGAATTAGAAGAAATGTCCATGCAATTCGAATTGAGACACATCAATGCCATTGTAGATAAATTTGCTGCTTCATTTTCATCCATGGATAAAAACAAGATTATAGACTCAGTTTACTTACAACTCGAGGACAATCGTCTTTTTGACGCTGCGTTTTGTACATCATGCCAGGAAAAATGTCCTCTTTGTAAAAGCTTTTGTTGCCTTGAGTTTTCTCACGATGGTCGTCACGATACTTTTCATCAGCCAGTGGGTATAACAGGTTGGCGGGAAGTGAAAACCCAGACGTTGGCTTATACTGCGTGCAATACATGTCATCCAGATCAAAAATTCATACTAGCTAATGATGAAGCACATAGATTTGCTGATTTTTCTAAGAAGTTTGATACTTGGCTTCAACCTGATAGAACTCAACTTATATCAGAATATCGTTAGTATTCAATCAGCAGATATAATGTAGAGATTGCCAAATACTATTCTGTAAACCCTTCTAATAGGGTAGATAAAGCTGAAAGTCTGGATATGGTTACAAGCAAAATTAAAAGAAGACTTGATTTTTATAAAGATTTTCCAGAGCAATAACTAACTAAAAGGATCTTTTTGAGTTTAGTGGATCTTCCCTTTTAAGCGAAATCATATTCATTTCTATCATAGTCGAATAACTTTGTTTTCAGTGGCCTTTTTTTGTATCTTTTTGATTAATAAAATATTATATGTGAGAAAGAGTAAAGAAGTAAATGTAGGTTATGTTTTTCACTCTTGCCATTGCCAATAGTATTAACTTTCATTTCTCTAAAGTAAGGGGGGACTGAGGTGATCTTAAATTTAATCATACCTATTGAATCTAAGTAAATATGAGTTTCATTAAACCTTTCCAATCTTTTTGCAGATAGACTCATTCTTTTGACCTTTTCTGTCCTAACAAAATCTAATCAGTGTAAAAAAAAACAACTTAGGCGGTTGTGATAGATTTAGTCTAAGAGACAAAGAGGCATAAAAGTTTAATGATTTTCTTTAAAATATTTGATACTTGGCTAAAACCTGATGAAACTCAACTAGTTTGAGAATATCAGAAATACAAACAGATACAACAAAGATATACCTGACTATTCATTAGCAAGCCTTTTAATCTCTGGCCCTGATGAAAACCTAGGATACTAGATCTTCTTTCAAGCTTAGATTTCTCAGATCCCGTTGTAGTTTTTGTTATTGGCACAATTTTTTAATTTTTCCGATTGGGCTGGCACTCACCATATTTTATATCCTAAAATAACAATATAATAAAAATTAGCCTTTTAAAATTCATTCTAGTTTGTTCGTCTTCTGTCGGACCCTCTACCTCTGTCCGCCACTGTGACATTTCAGGTTCAGTTTAAGACAGACCCTCATTTTGGATGACAGAAGTCGAAAGAGACAAAAATACTTTTATACTAATTTAATAAATAAAATAAAACAATCGGCAACGCCAAACAGAGCTAAACTGTGGTGCTCTTCAAATTTGGACATGCCGAGTATAAAAATGCAAATTTACGAAAATTTAGGGGGGGCTGTGTATTACTTAAAATCTGTGGGTAGTTTTGTTCAATAAACATGTTCTTTACTTTTCATCACAAAGTATCATTTTTTATTGTAACTGCTATTTTAAGTTTGGTTTGACTTTTGGCTTTGATCTTCGTCTGGGGTGGGAGGATGTCTTAAATAAAGATTTAAAGGAAATAGGAATTTCTTTGGACGGTGTAAAGAGGGAGGCCTTGAATAGATTGGGTTGGAGGAGGAGCGTGCGTAGCTGTATTGGCCTCAGGCGGCTTGGTGCTGTGGTGAATTATTAGTAGTAGCATTAGTTTGGCTTTTAATTTCAATTTTGCGTTCGGTTTCATTTTCCAGTGTAGTGTTTGCTAATATTCCGTCTCATATCTTCTTCCCTAGTAATTTCTGCTTGTTTTTCTTAAGACATCTAATGTTAGTTAATTTCTTCTCGTATTGAATTTTCGATTCATTATTTAATTTTCGTTAAATATTTTCCTTTAAAATTTTATTCATACTCCGTTTACTTATTGGTAGTTTTATATTCGTTAATCGTTCCATCTGATTGATTAGACATGGCTCAGAGGTCCAAGCAATTTGAATTACAATGCATCAATGGTAAATATATTTGCTTCTTCTTCTTCAACCGTGGGTAGAAATAAGGGATTTTGACGCAGTTTTGCTTATATCATATAATTGAAATACCATCTCTGTAAACCTTTGTCATTTCTTGAGTTTTCTCATGATGGTGGTCAAAATTCTTTTCATCAGCTAAAACGTATACATGGTCAGTCCTATATTGAAATTAAAAGACTCTGCCATTTAGCATGTAATAACATGTCCTGCTAATAGGCTTTCCTGTCTTTCTAATGGAAAAGAACGGATTTACGCAGACACCCCGATACGTTAGTTCCAGCTGAATGTCTGTTGTAACAAGCAAAATTGATTTTACTAAGACTTTACCCTTAAGAATAACTAGAAAAATTTTCATTTAGGTGTATTTTCTTCATTCAATAAAAAAGGAAAAATCCATATTTGTCGTGCACGAACAACTTTGCTATCAATGTTAACCAATTTTTTGGGGAATTTTTTGTTCTGAATGAAAAAACACTTATCAGAATAAAAGAAATAAATGAAAATGTAAGGTCAAGAACTGTGGCTCAGCTGACTGAAGAAGTCCGAAAGAAGACCAAAAAGTTCTCTGAAAATATAAAGGTGTCAGCAACGAATTCCGAATGTGTGGATCAGGTGAAATTTTTTTTTGCATGAAACAATACTTATCAGAATAGAAGAAATAAATTTAACATATCCAATAATTTCCATTTCCGGTATCATCCTTAGTGACGAATTTACAACTTTTCTAAGGGATTGAGGTGCATTTTGGGCTCTATTAGAGGCAATTATAATAAAAAGAAGGATTGATCAATTCTTCTGAACCGTCTTGAAGTTCTAAGAAAGAACTTATCCTCAGTTGAAGCAACATTTGGGCAATTTTTCAATGTCTGCCAACTTCTGAGTCTTGATTTATGTTTACTGCTTTTACATGCCCGTCTTGTTTATATTTAACACATGTTTTATCATAATCTCAATGTTTTTTTGTGAGGATATCACTAAAATTGATGAACTCAAAGACAGTTGAGTAGACAGAACCCTGTTTTTAGAGGGCTCCAACCTAATTTGGGTTGTGGTAGTCCCTTCGGGAAAAAATCTAGTAACAAGAAGGTCGATCAAGTGGGCAACTTTACTTACCTAGGTAGTATCATTAGTAAAGACACAGGGGTTCAGTGAAGATATTAAAAGTAGAATAGTTTTGGCCCAGGATGCTTTTTTCATAGTCAAAAAAGGTTTGGCAGAATAGGTATATAAGTCTGCAGCTCATGATCAAGATATTGGAAACTTCAGTAATGACAGTGGTCAAGTGTGGTTCTGAAACTTGGGTGTTTTGAAAGACAGAAAAGGAACTGCTGTGGTTCAATCTTGCTTTCTAGGGTTATACTGAAACAAAGAAGGAGATGGCTAGGTCGGATTCTGCTGGTGAAAGATGGCAGATTGTTAAAGATAGTCCTTTACGGTCAACGGCTTAGGCCCAAACAAACAGCAGATCCTCCCCCAAGTAGGCGGGAGGATGTCGTAAGGAAAGATCTAAGGAAAACAGAAAATTCTTGGGAAAGTGTTAAGAGGGAGGTTTTGAATAAATTGGCATGGAGAAGGAGCATGGTTAGTTGTGTTAGCATCAGGTGTCGTGGTCCTGCTATGAGTTGTTAATAGTAGTAGCAGTAGTATCAATTTTTTAAGGTAAAAGGAAAGTATTTGTCCTCCCCTTAAAATTTTATACATCCCCCCCCTTAGGTTAAAAAAAACTTTTTAGTTATTTTGATTTTTTTTTGGTCGGTACATAATTACTCCTCTGGATTCTAAAGAGACATTACGCCCCCCCCCCAATATTTTTGTGAATTAACACCGCAGCGCATGTGTAAAAAGGGTGTTCCCATCTCTAAACACGTCTGGACAGACTTGCAAGCCGAGGTATGGAAGCATGGGCGTCAACAGCGTTAATGGCTCCTCATTTTGAAAATAAGGCAATATAATCAATATTATATGTCATTCTGAGACCAAGGCTCCATTGCAGTTGCCATTTTTTGTCCTTGGATCCATTTAAAACTTGAATATTTTTATTTCAGTGAAAATATTAATACCTGTTATCACACTCAAAGCTATTTAATTTATTACGATCAAACCTAGTCAATGAAATATTTCTTAGTGACGTCCTTGCAACTAGCCGACAATATATGTTGTAGATCTGTACATTAGCATTTTTAGTAAAATTTCTTCAACAAAAATTCATATTTTTTATATTGAACACAAAATTTTCTAGTGAGACATCGGTATTTTCGTTAAAATTCCTTAGAAAATAATGCTTTTTCTAAAGTTCGACAACCTTTTATTGAGAAATATTAAAATGTTGTAAAGTTTTTTTGGATGATATGTATTTTCTTACGTTAAAAGCAATCTTTTCTTGAGATAAATCAAAATCAGAGTTCCCTATTATAGGAAGTTTTTCATAAAAAGTAAAGGGTTACATTAGACCAAAGACGAGCAGAAATTAGGTCGTAAATGAATATTATTAAACAAACAGAAACCAAAAACAGTAATTGAAACCCAAAATGGGCAGAAATTAAAATAGATAATTAAATCAAACTTGGTCGAAACATGCCAAAATAATCAAGTCAAAACATGGCTATTGAATCTTTTGACTATTTTAAACAGAATGGCAATCTCAGAATTGTGATCAGTGCTGAGAACAGGGGATATCTAAAAAGGTCAGGGGAAGAGTTATCTAAAATGGCAAAAGAGGGAATTAACCACTTTTGACTTTTAAACATGCACTAGAGCTTTGAATTTCCAATCGAATAAGCCCCGCTCTGAAGCTGCCACGATAACTCTTTCCATACGAAGTGGCCTGGTAAAAAAGAACTAAGAAAATTTAAAAAGATAACAATACATGGGCTCATTTCAATTTTTATTTAGGCAGCTCTTCTACACTGCATAAGAAACACTTAAATTTTGGGTAAAATTCCTTAAATAGTAAAATTTGTATTTCTAAAGTTTTCTTGAGAAACACTAAGACTTTAAACGTTTGTTGCTGAGATAAAATTGCGTTACCGTTTAATTTGGGCAAAAACACAGGTACGCAGTGTGACTTGAGGAAGGAAATTTCTCAACTTTTGCAAGAAATAATTTTTCAAAAGAATCATAGAAAAAATAAACGTCTTGAAAAAGTAATCGAATACGATAACCACAATATTTGCTTTCGTATCCCTCCGATTTTTAAAGAAATGATTAATGAAATTCAAATTTAGGCACAACTCCACTTAAACTTAAAAAAAAAATAAAAAAATAACAATGCATAGAGCCCAGTTCACTTTTTATTTAGGCAGCGATGCCGCATTGCATAAGAAACGTTTAAATTTTTGGTAAAATTCTTTAGGGAGTAAAATTTATGTTTCTAAAGTTAGGTACAACGTTTTCTGGAGAAACACTAGGGTCTTAAGCTTTTTTTTGCTGAGATAAAATTGCGTTATGGTTGGGCAAAAACACAGGTACGCAGTCTGACTTGAGGAAGGAAATTTCTCAACTTTCCCAAGAAACAATTTTTCAAAAGAATCTCTGGGGAGGGAACATCATCCTTGCCCTCTGCGTGTAAGTAAAACCATGAACATAGAAAAATAGACATCTTGAAAAAGTAATCGAATGCGATAACCACAATATTTACTTTCGCATCCCTCAAATTTATCCAGAAATGGTTAATGAAATTCAAATTTAGGCACAAAACCATTATTTAAACCCTGCAAAAGAGAGGAGTAGCTGGGCTCAGTCAAATTGGCTTTTAAAAAACGAACTTACAAGGAATGGCCTCGCAGCTCCTTGTGACGTTGGAGAAGCCAATGTGTAAGTTTACGAATCCAATTCAGTAATACCCATGCCGTTTCCTAAGAAGACATTTACAACACACAGTTGTAAAAATTGAATGAAGTCTAAAAAAATCATTAAAAAAAATTAAAAAAAAGTCTAAAAAAAAATCATTAATAAAAAAAAGAAATCCGAGGAGTTTCAGCCGTGGCCAAGATGTAAAGCAGCTTAGAGTGTTTAAAAGCTGGAGAGGTTTGTTTTACGGTTCGTTTACGGTTACGGTTACAACCTTTACGGTTTTCTCAGGGAACGCTTCGATGCTACAAGGTGTGAAAATTACGCTTAAACCACCACCTTTTTTTGAAGCTATTAACCTTTTCTGGGCTGAGTTATCCTAAAGCTAAAAAAAAAAAAAATCCATTTTCAGATTTTAACCTTAAATAAGCTCACCTATGATGAATTAGCCTCATCCGCTGTCACAAGCTGCAAAATCCATATTCTGATCTAACATGGAAATTTATTTTTGCTGACACTTCAAAAAAGAAGAAATATCAAAGAGTCATTGGGTATGAAAGATTTTGAAACGGTTTCTCTTCTGCACCAGACACAATGAAATCTGGCACTTTGAACACTGGATTCGAGCATAAGCGGAGCAGAGCCGGCATTGCTTCTTATCAGCCACTGCCTCCGGCCAATGCTGGATGCCGTCATAGTGAACACTATCATATGGCTTTGGTTTGGCAAGCTTTGGTCTTTTTGGAGTGCAACAGTCTTGGTCTCTGAGGGGTCTTCCACGAGACCTTGGAGTTGCATCACTTGTAGAGAAAAGGTAGATGGCGATTTTGCTCTTGAAGTCTAAAAGCTCTTTTTGTGGGTTCGGCCATGCTGACCCATATGATGCTGATAAAGGAACAAAGCGTTGACGACTGAAACATCCATCCTGTATAGCTCAATGAGCATGCCACTGAGGTCAACGCCACCCGTGATTTTGTTGCACTCAGCAATGCACAGAAGACGGTCAACGTCAATGTGCTTCTTCAGCATACTGTCCCAATGTTTGCAGTTGCCTGAAGGTTCAGCGCCGACAAATGACGAAGCAATGCAGACGCCCTTGTTGTCTAACCACTTTGTAGCCACTATACCGCTATTGGTCTCAACTCTGTATGCCAAATTCGTCTTAATATTACACTAAGTACCCTCACCAGTTTCTGCTCTTGTAATTTACACTTTGAACAAGTTAAGGATTCGTTCTGGTTTTGCCCCTTTTACATTATATTTTCAGCACCACCCCCATTTATTCTTAGTTCTTGTTTTTGTTAGGAAGTATTACCAAAGAGAAATAGACTGGTTACTTGTAAAAACAATTTGGAACTCATCAAATTTTCGTCCTTTTTACTGGCCAAAAATTAACAAAGCAACAACGTGTAAAAAGAGACGGGGATTTGACTTCCATTTTTAACATGTGATAATCTTGTGAAAATGCGTCGAAAAAGTAGCCTTTTTCTTCTTCCTTTTGAATAGCAAATAATTAGAGAGACTATTTTACTGACTAAAACTTCGTTCTTTTTATTGGTTTAATATCTCACAAAAAAAAGCAAATCAAGTAGAATTTAACTTTTTGTTCCTTTTCCGGGCCGATTGATCAGTTTTTAATAATGCGGGATTATTTGACCTCCTTTTCTGACATGCTTTAAAATCATAATTTAATTGGCTTATGAAAATACGTCACTAACATGAACCAATGAAATCAGGACACTTTTCTAAGAAACTATTGGACAGTCTCTTTGGTTAAAGACTAATCACTAATAACAGCATAAACTATTACACAAATTGCAGTGACAAAGTGCTGCACACAGTGATGTTTTCTTTTTCTTAAAAGGTCTACTTTTTTTGCAATATAAACAATGGTCTAAGTAACGAAGGATCTGGCTTATTGACTCTCTGCTTTGGGCCAGGAGGTCTATGCGTGATTAGGACCATTGGAAACTTCCCTTGCTTTTTCCCTTAGGTATCTATTTTTGGCTGGGTCGACTTTGACTGAGCTTACAGTCGAAACGCTGACCCTCTTTAAAACAAATAGTCAGCCACACAAGGACCCAAACACTTGTTTATTCTTAATCTAGGCATAAGTTTTTGGTTTGCATGTAGGTAATCATGAAAGTGGATCAGATGCAAGGCATTAAAAAAATTTGTTAAATAGAATGTTCAAAAAACGTGTTGATGTTTAAACTTCAACTGAATAATACCAAAAATATAAATTCTACAAAAAAATGTAAAATTTTAATAGGGAGCATTAGTTTAATATTGCATTTGGGTTAATAAACCGTAATTGGAGTAGAATCTTAGGACCAAGGCAATTTTCTCCAATTACACATTACTTGCTTTTTTTTAGTCTTCAAGGTGAATTTGGAACACCTTCTCAACAACAATTTTTATTGATTTTTAATTTATAGCTTTGTTTGGTTTTTATTCATATTTTAAAAGAAGCATTTTCTGACATGAAAATAAATTTCAGACGACTAATGAACTTCATCAGTGCATAAGGAGGAAAAAAAGATCAGTACAACATAAACATTTGATACAGTTTTCATTTAAATCAAACCCCCCACTGGGATTTTTCCACTTGCGAGGAACAGACAAATACTATCTGAAATTTTGTCCCTACCAGGATTTATTTAGGATTATTTTTTTATTTTTCTCTTTCGATAATTTGGGAAAATATGTTCTTGTTTCCCAAGGAAGTCATTGCCCCTCTCTGGTGGCTCCCATGCTTCAAACGAGTTGGATGATTTACAAGAATATACAGATTTCGCGAAGAAAATAGATACCATTGCCAGATTTTACCTACCCATCACCTTTCTGGTCAAGAATACCACTAAATGAACTATAGAAAATTCTTTTTTATCTTATGTTTTCGGCAATAAAAGATTGTACAAAAAGGCAACAAATATCGAAAGTAAAACAGTTCAAAATAGAGATGAGACCTTTTTATTGACAGTGAACAGATATAAAATTTAGCTCTATATATCGAACACATATACCGTGTTCATCATCAGCAGTAAAACTGCTGCTGATGAGTTTTACTGCTGATGATGAACACAGTATATGTGTTCGAAATATTCAGTTAAATTTTATATCTGTTCACTGTCAATAAAAAGGTTTCATCCCTATTTAGAACTGTTTTACTTTTGTCATGGAGAGGCAGTGTGGTCTTCAAAGTTATCTACGGCAACAAATATTTTCCAGAAAAAAATAAAAAGGAAGTTTTTCGGCATCTGAGATGACCCTTGCACCTTCTTTTAACTGCCTTAAACTATGTCAGGATGTCGGGTATTTTCTTCATAATACCAGAACGCTTTATTAAATATTTAAAAGATTTAGAGACATGGTGTACGTTACATCAACATTTTCGCTTTTAATGCATGTAGATAAGTTTCCAATCAGTGTTTAAAATACGCATTGGACGCAACAGGGTACAATACGAAGTACCTCATGGAAGGGCAAAATGTATGTCCTTTGGGTGTACCCAAAGATCAAATCCCTAGAAAGGACCAAAATGAAGAGAATACAGGAAGTAAATTACATATGAGTTTGGGACGAGATTTGAGGCGTTCAAAAGCCAAATTAGCTTAACCTTAAAATATAAAATGCAAAAGATTAAAGAAAAAGATAGACTGATGAGAAAAAAAATGTTAGCTTTAGCAGCGTTCGCATGCATGGCTAAGCATAACTATACTTAGACTGGGGTCTGGATCTCGACTGGAATCTAGGGTATCAATCTGTGTCAAGCCAACCCCTCTTCTATGTACATTCTGGATGATTGACGGAAACAACTTACAGAACAGGCAACCTATAAGACTGGGAGCTTGCACGGCTGTGAAAAAAAGAACACCAACACTATTTGACCTTTGCCGTTTTTTGGCATTTTTCAGACTCCCCAGTTGTTGTTTTTTTGGAAACAAAGATCGGACACTTACTGCTACTCTAATTTTGCATTTTTACTACACTAAAAAGTGGATCTATTGATTTTTTTTTCTATTCTAGTGCCAGCTTCTACTCTTGTAATTTATCCATCCTATTTGAGCACACTTTTACATAATATTTTCAGTACTTCCCGTATTTTGTGCCGCACTTTGTTTAGCAGAACGTAGACTGGGAGCTGTATTCGAAATCTTCTTTTATGAGGAAGTATATCAAGAGCGGGGTATAGAGGGGTTAGTTGTTAAAACGATTTGGAAGTCACAAGATTTTCGTTGCTTTCACTAGCTCAAAAATTTACAAAGCAACAGCGGGTAAAAAGAGACGGAGTTATTTAATTTCCTTTCTGACATGTGATTGTTCCTTTCTAACATGTGATTAACTTGCGAAAATACGTCGAAACAAGAGCTAAGACAAGAACAAGAAACAAGAGATTTAAAAGGAAAATAAGAGGTTTAATGCCGGTCAGGATTTAAAATAAGAGCTCTGAGTCACGATGTCCTTCTAAGTATCAAAATTCATTAAGATCTGATTACCCACTCGTATGTTATAAATACCTAATTTTTTCTAATTTTTCCTCTCCCTTTAGCCCCCCAGATGGTCAAATCTGGGGAAACGACTTTATCAAGTCAATTTGTGCAGCTCCCTGACACGCCTACCCATTTCCATCGTCCTAGCACGTCCAGAAGCACCCAACTCGCCAAATCACTGAACACCTCCCCCCAACTCAACCAAAGAGGAATCCCGTACTGGAGGAATCCAGTACGGTTCCGTCTATCACGTATCAAGGACATTGGCTGATTTTATCCACCATGCTTCATCCCGATTCATCCACTACAAGTGTTTTCCAAGATTTCCCCTCCAACTCCCCAAAATGTCAAAAGATCTGGACGGGATTTGAAATAAGAGCTTTGAGACATGAATTCCTTCTAAATATCAAATTTCATTAAGATCCGATCACCTATTCGTAAAATAAAAATACCCCAATTATTACGTTTTCCAAGAATTCCAGTTTCCCCCTCCAACTCCCCCACAAAGTAACAGGATCTGGTCAGAATTTATAATTAGAGCTTTAAAGCGAAATACCTTTCTAAATATCAAATTTCATTAAGATCTGGTCACCCTTTCGTAAGTTACAAATACCTCAATTTTCAAAATTACCCCCCCCCCCCCCAACTCCACCGAAGACAGCAGACCTGGTCCGATTATGTCAGTCACATGTCTTTGACAGGTTTTTATACTTCACATCCAGTTTCATCCTGATATAGCCTCTTTAAGTATTTTCTAAGATTTCCGATTCTCCTCAACTGCCCCCCGCAATTAAGCTGGATCTGGTTGAGATTTAAAATAAGAGATCTGAGTCACTTCTAAATATGAAGTTTCATGAAGATCCGATCACTCCTTCGTAAGTTAAAAATACGTCATTTTTTCTAATTTTTCAGAATTAACTCCCCCCCCCCAATAGAGCGGATCCATTCCAATTATGTAAATCACGTATCTAAGACTTCTGCTTATTTTTATCACCAAGTTTCACCCGATCCCTCCAATCTAAGCGATTTCCATGATTTTAGGTTCCCCCACTCCAAATTCCCCCAATGTCGCCAGATCCGGTCAGAACTTAAAATAAGAGCTTTAAGACACGATATCCTACTTAATATCAAATTTCGTTGAGATCCGATTACCCGTTCGTAAGTTAAAAATACCTCATTTTTTCTAATTTTCAGAATTAACCCCCCCCCCCAACTACCCCAAGTAGAACGGATCCGTTCCGGTTATGTCAATCATGTATCTAGGACTTGTGCTTATTTTTACCACCAAGTTTCATCCCGATCCCTCCACTCTAAGTTTTTTCCAAGTTTTAGGTTTCCCTCTCCCAACTCCCCCCCGTCAATGTCACCAGATCCATTCGGAATTTATAGTAAGAGCTCTGAGACACGATATCCTTGTAAATATCAAATTTCATTGAGATCCGATCACCCGTTCGTAAGTTAAAAATACCTCATTTTTTCTAATTTTTCAGAATTAACCCCCCCCCCCCAACTACCCCAAAGAGAGTGGATGCGTTCCAGTTATGTCAATCACGTATCTAGAACTTGTGCTTATTTTTCCCACCAAGTTTCGTCCCGATCCCTCCACTCTAAGTGTTTTCCAAGATTTTAGGTTTCTCCCTTCCAACTTCCCCCCCCCCCAATGTAACCAGATCCGGTCAGGATTTTAAATAAGAGCTCTGAGACACAATATCCTTCTAAATATCAAATTTCATTGAGATTCGGTCACCCGTTCGTAAGTTAAAAATACCTCATTTTTTCTAATTTTGAGAATTGACCCCCCCCCCACTCCACTACCCCAAAGAGAGCAGATCCGTTCCGGTTATGTCAATCATGTATCTAGGACTTGTGCTTATTTTTCCCACCAGGTTTCAAAACTTCACCCGTCAAAAGTTAGAAGCCTGAGAAGATTTGCCTCATTTTAGAAAATAGCGGGAAATACCCCCTAATGTCATACGATCTTAACTAAAATCACACTATCAGATTCAGCGTATCAGAGAACCTAACTGTAGAAGTTTCAAGCCCTTATTTACAAAAATGTGGAATTTAGCATTTTTTGCCAGAAGACAAATCGCGGATGCGTGTTTATTTGTTTTTTTTTCAGGGGTGATCGTATCGACTCAGTGGTCCTAGAATGTCGCAAAAGGGCTCATTCTAACGAAAATTAAAAGTTCTAGTGCCCTTTTTAAGTGACCAAAAAAATTGGAGGGCACCTAGGCCCCCTCCCACGCTAATTTTTTCCCCAGAGTCACCGGATCAAAATTCTGAGATAGCCATTTTATTCACCATAGTCGAATAACCTAATAACTATGTCTTTGGGGACGACTTACTCCCCTGCAGTTGCCGTGGGAGGGCCTGCAAGTTGCAAACTTTGACCTGTGTTTACATTTAGTAATGGTTACTGGGAAGTGTACAGACGTTTTCAGGGGGATTTTTTTGGTTTGGGGGGAGAGTTGAAGAGGGGGTTACGTGGGAGGATCTTTCAATGGAGGAAGGTTTTATTGTGAAGAGACTTTCAATGGAGGGGGCACAAGATTTTCTAGCATTATTTGAAAAAAACAATGGAAAAATAAATATGAAAAGTTTTTTCTACTGAAAGTGAGGAGCGGCATTAAAACTTAAAACGAACAGAAATTATTACGCATATGAGGGGTTTACCTCCTCGTAATACCTTGCTCTTTACGCTAAAGTATTTTTAGTAATTTCAACTATTTATTCTACGGCCTTTGTGATTCAGGGGTCATTCTTAAGGAATTGGGACAAAATTTAAGCTTTAGTGTAAAAAGCGAAACATTGACGAGGGGTGAGCCCCCTCATATACGCAATAAAAACATACGAATATAGAAGTTCGTTACGTAAGTTAATTCGTAAGTTACGTATATTTTGTACTTATGAAAACTTTGTAAAAAATTAAAGGTTATAGTTGCATTTTTAAGTAATCAAAAAATTGGAGGGTAACTAGGCCTCCTCTCTCGCTTCTTTTTTTCAAAATCTTCGGATTAAAACCATGAAAAAGCCATTTAGCCCAGAAAAAATTAATATGCAAATTTCGTTTTAATTATTTATGCGTGGAGAGCTAAGATAAAAAAAAATGCAATAATTAAAAAAATTCCAGAAATTAAACAAAAAAACGAGTTTTTTAAATGAAAGTAAGGAGCGAAATTAAAACTTAAAACGAACAAAAATTACTCCGTATATGAAAGGGGCTTTTCCTCCTCAACGCCCTGCTCTTTACGCTAAAGTTTTTTACTGTTTTAAAATGTAGAGTTAAGAGAAAGAGTCAAACTTTAGCGTAAAGAAGCGTAATATAGATATACTAGCTGCATGACACGCAGCAGACTTCTATATATGGATTCTCTTTGTCCCTTGTGTTCTAACCACAGACAGTACTGGGCCCCGGCGGCTTCACTGCCGGGCCCCAGCTTGACTTCTATATATGGATTCTCATTGTCGCTTGTGTTCAGGGTCCTGGCAACGCTACATCATTTTTGGATCAAATTGATGACGTAAATTGGACATTTCTAATCTGGCCCTTTCTCTTTGAGCCACAAGCCTGGTTTTGCATTGCTCTGGTGTTCCCTTTTTGGTGACATTGTAGGATAATGAAACACGCATCGCTTTTGTAATACAGCGACACACCTTACTTTTTTTAATATCTCTATTAGCTACAAGCCTGGCTTCGCGTTCAAACAAGATGTCATTTATAGATTTTTATCTTTTATTAGTTTTTTCCTTTTTCTTAGTTTTTTTTTATTTTTTGACGTCATATTTGGTTTGTTTCTTTTTTAGTTTTTTTCTTTTTTTCTTTTTCTTTTTTTTGGTTTCTTCTTTTTTTCTTTTATGGTTTTTTCTTTTTTAAGTTTTTTTAGTTTTTTCTTTTTTTTTGTTTTAGTTCGTTTAGTTTTTTACCTAATTTAGGTTTTTTAATTATTTCTTTCTTTTCTTTTAGTTTTTTCTTAGTTTTTCCTTTTTTTTCTTTTTATCTCTTTCTTTGGTTTTTGTCTGTCTTTTATTTTAGTTGTTCTTTTTTATTTATTTTTCTTTTTTAGTTTTTTCTTTTTGTTTTATGTTTGCTTTTCCTTTTTTTAGTTTTTTTCGTTTTTTTCTTTTTCTTTAGTTTTTGTCTTTCTTAGTTGTCTTTTTTTTAGTTTTTCCTTATTATGTAATATATATATATATATATATATATATATATATATATATATATATATATATATATATATATATATATATATATATATATATATATATATATATAAAAAATTGAAATTCTTTTTTATCTTGTGTTTTCGGCAATAAAAGATTGTACAAAAAGGCAACAAATAACGAAAGTAAAACAGTTCAAAATAGGGATGAGACCTTTTTATTGACAGTGAACAGATATAAAATTTAACTGGATATTTCGAACACATATACAGTGTTCATCATCAGCAGTAAAACTGCTGATGAGTTTTACTGCTGATGATGAACACTGTATATGTGTTCGAAATATCCAGTTAAATTTTGTATCCTTTCACTGTCAATAAAAAGGTTTCATCCCTATTTTGAACTGTTTTACTTTTGTCATGGAGAGGCAGTGTGGTCTTCAAAGTTATCTACGGCAACAAATATTTTCCAGAAAAAAATACAAAGGATGTTTTTCTGCATCTGAGATGACCCTTGCACCTTCTTTTAACTGCCTTAAACTATGTCAAGAGGTCGGGTATCTTCTTCATAATACCAGAATGCTTTATTAAATATTTAAAAGATTTAGAGACATGGTGTACGTTACATCAACATTTTCGCTTTTAATGCATGTAGATAAGTTTCCAATCAGTGTTTAAAATACGCAATGGACGCAACAGGGTACAATACGAAGTACCTCATGGAAAGGCAAAATGTATGTCCTTTGGGTGTACCCAAAGTAAGTAAATTACATATGAGTTTGGGACGAGATTTGAGGCGTTCAAAAGCCAAATTAGTTTAACCTTAAAATATAAAATGCAAAGATTAAAGAAAAAGATAGACTGATGAGAAAAAAAATGTTAGCTTTAGCAGCGTTCGCATGCATAGCTAAGCATAACTATACTTAGACTGGGGTCTGGATCTCGACTGGAATCTAGGGTATCAATCTGTGTCAAGCCAACCCCTCATCCTATGTACATTCTGGCTGATTGATAGAAACAGCTTACAGACTAGGCAACCTATAAGACTGGGAGCTTGTACGATTGTGAAAAAAAGAACACCAACACTATTTGACCTTTGTCGTTTTTTGGCATTTTTCAGACTCCCCAGTTGTTGTTTTTTTCGGAAACAAAGATCGGACACTTACTGCTACTCTACTTTTGCATTATTACTACTCTAAAAATTTGATTTTTTTTTCTATTCTAGCGCCAGCTTCTACTCTTGTAATATATCCATCCTATTTGAGCACACTTTTACATAATATTTTCAGTACTTCCCGTATTTTGTGCCGCACTTTGTTTAGCAGAACGTAGACTGGGAGCTGTATTCGAAATCTTCTTTTATGAGGAAGTATAACAAGAGCGGGGTATAGAGGGGTTAGTTGTTAAAACATTTTGGAACTCACAAGATTTTCGTTGCTTTCACTAGCTCAAAAATTAACAAAGCAACAGCGGGTAAAAAGCAACGGAGTTACTTAATTTCCTTTCTGACATTTGATTGTTCCTTTCTAACATGTGATTAACTTGCGAAAATACGTCGAAACAAGAGCTAAGAGCTCATATAGCACTTGTGACGAAGGAAGAAGAGCTAAGAACCAAGAGATCATATGGTATGAGCTCTAGCAAAATTCTATGAATCAAAAGATTGATTTAAAAGGAAAATAAGAGGCTTAATGCCGGTCAGGATTTAAAATAAGAGCTCTGAGTCACGATGTCCTTCTAAATATCAAAATTCATTAAGATCCGATCACCCACTCGTATGTTATAAATACCTAATTTTTTCTATATTTTCCTCTCCCTTTAGCCCCCCAGAAGGTCGAATCTGGGAAAACGACTTTATCAAGTCAATTTGTGCAGCTCCCAGACACGCCTACCCATTTTCATCGTCCTAGCACGTTCAGAAGCACCCAACTCGCCAAATCACTGAAAATCTCCCCACAACTCTACCAAAGAGGAATCCCGTACTGGAGGAATCCAGTACGGTTCCGTCAATCACGTATCAAGGACATTTGCTTATTTTATCCACCAAGCTTCATCCCGATTCCTCCACTCCAAGTGTTTTCCAAGATTTCCCTCCAACTCCCCCCAATGTCAAAAGATCTGGTCGGGATTTGAAATAAGAGCTTTGAGACATGAATTCCTTCTAAATATCAAATTTTATTAAGATCCGATAACCTATTCGTAAAATAAAAATACTCCAATTTTTACGTTTTCCAAGAATTCAAGTTCCCCCCCCCCCAACTCCCCCCAAAGTGACAGGATCTGGTCAGAATTTCAAATTAGAGCTTTAAAGCGCAATACCCTTCTAAATATCAAATTTCATTAAGATCTGGTCACCCTTTCGTAAGTTACAAATACCTCAATTTTCAAAATTACCCCCCCCCCCCCCACACTCCACCAAAGACAGCAGATCCGGTCCGATTATGTCAGTCACGTGTCTTTGACAGGTTTTTATTCTTCCCATCCAGTTTCATCCTGACATCACCTCTTTAAGTGTTTTCTAAGATTTCTGATTCTCCTCAACTGCCCCCCGCAATTAAGCTGGATCCGGTTGAGATTTAAAATAAGAGATCTGAGTCACTTCTAAATATGAAGTTTCATGACGAACCGATCACTCCTTCGTAAGTTAAAAATACGTCATTTTTTTCTAATTTTTCAGAATTAACTCCCCCCCCCCGAATAGAGCGGATCCGTTCCAATTATGTAAATCACGTATCTAAGACCTCTGCTTTTTTTTCCACCAAGCTTCATCCCGATCCCTCCAATCTAAGCGCTTTCCATGATTTTAGGTTCCCCCACTCCAAACCCCCTCCCCCAATGTCACCAGATCCGGTCAGGACTTAAAATAAGAGCTTTAAGACACGATATCCTACGAAATATCAAATTTCATTGAGATCCGATCACCTGTTCGTAAGTTAAAAATACCTCTTTTTTCTAATTTTTCAGAATTAACCCCCCCCCCCCAACTACCCCAAAGAGAGCGGATCCGTTCCGGTTATGTCAATCATGTATCTAGGACTTGTGCTTATTTTTACCACCAAGTTTCATCCCGATCCCTCCACTCTAAGTGTTTTCCATGTTTTCGGTTTCCCCCTCCCAAATTCTCGCACCAACTCACCAGATCCGGTCGGGATTTAAAATAAGAGCTCTGAGACACGTTATCCTTCTAAATATCAAATTTCATTGATATCCGATAACCCGTTCGTAAGTTAAAAATACCTCATTTTTTCTAATTTTTCAGAATTAACCGCCCCCAATTACCCCAAAGAGAGCGGATCCGTTCCGGTTATGTCAATCATGTATCTAGGACTTGTGCTTATTTTTCAACCAAGTTTCATCCCGATCCCTCCACTCTAAGTGTTTTCCAAGTTTTAGGTTTCCCCCTACCAATCCCCCCCCAGTGTCACCGGATCTGTTCGGAATTTATAGTAAGAGCTCTGAGACACGATATCCTTCTAAATTTCAAATTTCATTGAGATTCGATCACCCGTTCGTAAGTTAAAAATACCTCATTTTTCTAATTTTTCAGAATTAACCCCCCCCCCAAACTACCCCAAAGAGAGTGGATCCGTTTCGGTAATGTCAATCATGTATCTAGGACTTGTGTTTATTTTTACCACCAAGTTTCATCCCGATCCCTCCACTCTAAGTGTTTTCCAAGATTTTAGGTTTCTCCCTTCCAACTCCCCCCCCCCCAATGTAACCAGATCCGGTCGGGATTTAAAAGAAGAGCTCTGAGACACGATATCCTTCTAAATATAAAATTTCATTGAGATTCGGTCACCCGTTCGTAGGTTAAAAATACCTCATTTTTTCTAATTTTTCAGAATTAACCCCCCCCCCAGCTACCCCAAAGAGAGCGGATCCGTTCCAAGTTTATGTTTCCCACTCCCAACTCTCCCCCCAATGTCACCAGATCTGTTCGGGATTTAAAGTAAGAGCTTTGAGACACGATATGCTTCTAAATATCGAATTTCATTGAGATCCGATCACCCGTTCGTAAGTTAAAAATATCTCATTTTTTCTAATTTTTCACAATTACCCCCCCCCCAACTACCCCAAAGAGAGTGGATCCCTTCCGGTTATGTCAATCATGTATCTAAGACTTGTGCTTATTTTTCCCACCAAGTTTCATCCCGATCCCTCCACTCTAAGTGTTTTCCAAGTTTTAGGTTTCCCCCTCCCAACTCTCCCGCCCCCATGTCACCAGATCTGTTCGGGATTTAAAATAAGAGCTCTGAGACACGATATCCTTCTAAATATCAAATTTCATTGAGATCTGATCACCCGTTCGTAAGTTAAAAATACTTCAATTTTCCGAATTAACGGGCCCCCCACTCCCCCCTCTGATGGTCAAATCGGGAAAACGACTATTTCTAATTTAATCTGGTCCGGTCCCTGATACGCCTGCCAAATTTCATCGTCCGAGCTTACTTGGAAGAGCCTAAAGTAGCAAAACCGGGACCGACAGACCGACAGAATTTGCGATTGCTATATGTCAGTTGGTTTGGTTAATACCAAGTGCCATAAAAACTTTGGTAGTTGTGACAGTTTTAGTCTAAGAGACACAGAGGCTTGGAATTTGAATGATTTTCTTTAAAACATTTGATACGTGTCTAAAACCTGATGAAACTCAAATAGTTTGAGAATATCAGAAATACAAACAGATAATTCAAAGATATACCCGACTATTCATTAGCACGCCTTTAATCTCTGGCCGTGATGAAAATCTAGGATACTGGATCTTCTTTCAAGCTTAGATTTTCAGATCCCATTGGTTATTGGCACAATTTTTCATTTTTCTCGATTGATTTGGCACTCACAATATTTTTTATCCTAAAATAGCAATATAATGAAAAATGGTCTTTTACAATTTATTCTAGTTTGTTCGCCTTCTGCCGGACCCTCTACCTCTGTCCGCCAATATGACATTTCAGGCTTAGTTTAAGACAAACCCTCATTTTGGATGACAGAAGTCGAAAGAGACAAAAAATACTTTATACTAATCTAATAAATAAATAAAAACAGTCGGCAACGCCAAACGGAGCCAGAGCTAAATTGTGGCACTTCAAATTTGGACAAATGCCAATTTACAAAAATTTATTGGGGGTGGGGGTTGTATCACTCACAATCTGTGGATAGTTTTTGTTCAATAAACATTCTCTTTACTTTTCATCAAAAAGCTTCGTTTTTGATTTTAACTTCTATTTTTAAGTTTGGTTTGGCTTTTAATTTCAGTTTTGTATGTTTGTTCATTTTATAGTGCAATTTCTGCCAATATTCCATCTTATATCTTCTTCAATAGTAATTTCTGCTTGTTTTT